>NW_007726254.1:1368262-1427982 GCF_000696425.1 Galeopterus variegatus | reverse complement strand
GAGCCCCGGGGGCCGGGTGCATGGAGGACGAGGTACCGGGAGAAGGAAGGGAGGGTGAGTCCCGCGACGGGCCTCGTGGGCTTGGCTCCTCGAGGTTCAGCTTCGGGACAGAGCCTTGCAGGGGCGCCCAGAGGCCCGGGAAAGGATAGAGAAGCGAACTGGATGGTGGAGAGGGCTCTCCTCGCTGGGGTCCCGCCGAGAGGAAAGCTGGGCCAGAGGGACGTCCGGGGCAAGGCTGGGAGGAGCCGGCCGCACCTCCGCTGGGGATTTCGCGTTATGGAGGTGCAAGTGAAAGATGTTGTAGAGAAAGATGTGATCTAGGGGGAAAGGCGGGAGGGAAGCACACTGCCAACTCGAGAGGCCAACTGCACAGGCCGGTGGGGGTGCCCTTCTATTCCGCTTGCACCTTCCCCCTCCCCCAGTGTAAGCGCTATGTTCTTGTTTTATTGTTTTGAAATTTTTAGTGTTGGCTGATCGAAACTGTAGATGTGGTGATACTCATTCTTGGTGTCTCCTAGCGTAGACGGTAAGGACAGGCGTCCCTTGGTGAGCAGGCGTCTAGCCCAGGGTTTAAAGGCTCTTTACACAAGTGTGAGAAGGGGCCCGGTAACTTCGTGCCACCGCTGAATACTCTCAAGGCAGTTTGGAGGTAGTCTTCGTGGCACAGAGGTGGAATACAGTTGCAAAAACCTTCGGTGAGACTTCTAGGGGTGCGGTTGTGGGTTAGGATTACACTGGTTAGCCCCATGGGTCTTTCAGCTTAGAAAGGTACTTCTCAAAATCATGCTGATGAAATGTTTTATGGGGAAATAAATGGAGGATGCATTTGGGGTAGAGAGTGGATTAGATTGATAATAAAGTTCCAAAATCGGAAGGGACTTTATTTATTTATTTATTTTGGTGGTTGGCCATTCGGGGATCCAAACCCTTGACCTTGATGTTATGCCATCACAATCTAACCAACTGAGCTAACTGGCCAGCCATTGGAAGGGAATTTAAAGGTCATCTAGTTCTCTGTTTATCTGTCCTGTCCTTGAATGTTGGGATTGAGAGAGCTTTATTATGGGGGAGATGGTAGGTGGCACAATGGAGGGTGTTTGGGGCAGAGTTTAGGGTACTCAGATTGGATGATTATGTCACCCTGTGGTACTAAAGATGACAGTGTGTAGGAAAGAAGTTTGGGGGATCCCACTGGGGATTAAATCCAATTCCAAGAATCACCCAGGGGCTCCAAATAGAAGCATAAAGTTCGGTAGGAACCTGTAAGATTTTGATGGAGAAACAAAGTTACTAGGAAAGACTAGGGGAGCTGGGAGAAGCAGGGGGTTTGGTGAGTCAGGAGAATCTGAAGGTTGATAGTAGAGTTTAGGAGGGATATGGCCATCATGACTAAGTCATGGAGATATTGACAGGCAGGCATCTTTTGATAGGGCAACTGAGGCAACTGCGCTTGGGGTGGGAGAAGAGAGGCACAGGCTTTGGGGCACAGAGCCTCACCAAAATTGACGTTAAGAGGGGTGATCCTGTTACCAGCTTTGCTGCAAGGATACGTAGGTTTCTTTCTGTTGTGGCTCTGAGAAGACCAGGACTCAGTAAGTCATTGATGGAGGAAGGGGAGGGGACACTGGCGTCTGGGTTAAGGAGGACTCCTTCTTTAGAATAGGCCAATAAGGAAGGGATGGCAAATCATTGGGATAGGCACAGAAGGCCCTGGCAAGCTCTGCTGTTGGAGTCTGGATTAGGCAGAGTAGAAGGTAATTCCCGAACAAATGGTGGCTGCACCAAGAGCACTCATGTGGATCTGGCTATTTTGATTTGCCAGGGAAGGGTAGGGAGAGAGAGAGGATCCCTGTCTTTCTCAGTGGTGTAGACTTTCTTGGGAAGCAAAGAGGATTCCTCCAGGGGTCTCTGCTTTATTCATGATGCAGTTTGTTAAATAGGAAAAAAGTGTTTAGTACAGGTGGTGGAGGATCTCACATGATTAGTCTGGATTACAGTTTTATGGAGGGGCTGCTTTGAGAGAAACAGAATTATGGGAGAAAAGGATTTGAACACTACAAAGAAGGAAGGCAAAAGGAGAAGTCATGAAGAGGGTCGGTTGGGCAGTGAATGGGGAAGAAAGGTGATTATCACTGGTCCCAAGTTAGGACCAACTAAGGAAAAAGGAGAACGTTGAAATCTCCACAGTAATGTTTTCCAAAGTAAAGTTTGAAGAACTCTTAAGGCTCTATACCCTTTCATGCCAGAATCACCAAGGTTGGGGCAAGAGAGAAAGAAGGTTGTGGGTAAAATTAGGTTTGGGGAGAAACTGGCATTTAGGGAGGAATGTAGATATATTTACCCACAAGGAAGTAGAGAACTTAAGACAGTACACAGGTAAAAAATGCAGAATGTGAGAGAAAAAGAGGAGTAAAGAGGCAAAGGAGGAAGATATATACTCAGATGTCATTCGGAGCTAGTGTTGGGGACCATAAAAACTTGCCTTTGGCTACTGCTCTGGGAGGGCCCAGGAAGCAGAGGTTAGGTGGGATCCAGGACTTAAAAGTCTAAGTATTAGAAAATCTAGACTAAAGTAAGGATACTGAATGGGGGAAGGGAGTCACTGTCCTAAATAGAATGGCCTTGAAAGAAGGAGAAAGTGGGAATACACCAGTTTTTCCAGTCTGTAGGTGGGAGGGATCCAAGATATAAGGAGGTGAGGGATGGAAATTCCAGAGTGAAACAGGATAAAGAACAGTGGCAGGAGAGCCTTGGGCCAGAACTGGAGGGTGGAGTAGGGGCATGGAGGAGAGGCTCTAATCAGGGGTTGGACTAGACATATGGAGTAGTCATTCATTCTAGACTGAGCTAAGTTGGGATGGAATAGAATGGCCATAGGGAGTAGAGAACTGTTTTCTAGGCCAACCAGTATTTGAGATTCAGAGAGAAGAAATTCAAGGTTGAGTTTGGGTAGGAAAGTGAACACTAGAGTGAAATGGAGAGAGTGCTGGAGAAAGTGGAAATTGTTGAGATCAAATAGACAGGAAAGGAGAGAAGCCACTGGTGATTACATACGGGGGAGAGAAGACCCTAGACCTTCGAGTTTTCAAAAAGAAAGGAAAGTTCTTGACGCCGGAGTTCGAATTAGGTGTGATTCCATACTTGCCAGAATGTTTACTGTTGGGATGACCAAAAAGGGAGGTAATAAGTAATCAACCTTTTAGCCACTAGGATGCTAGTACGGAATTATATATAATCTTGCATATGAACTAGGTTTTATTAATGCCATCTTTAGAGTGGTCATCCTTAAATTCATGTCGAAACTGTTCTTTTTCTAAATCATACCCTTTCCTACTGTTAATAACTTAAAACAATGTTTTATGATGAAAACTTTCTTTGGTGAACCGAAGTTGCATTAACTCTGTGTTTCTATCCCCATAATTCAAATATGCTGTTCTAGTTCCCTCTTTTTTTTTTAAAGCAGAAGACACCTTTCTCTATACAACACTAGAAAATGGTTCAGTTTTTAAAAAGTAACTGCAGGCTGCATGTCAAGGTCATATTTTCCCTAGTCAATGAACTGTGATGATGATTTGAAGAGAGATGATGTATTATTTGCAAAGTGTAATTTTCAGATTTACCTGTCAGGGTAGTGAGGTGGGATGCATCTTCATTGGATATTTTTTTGGATGGCTGGCCAGTACAGGGAACTGAACCCTTGACCTTGGTGTTGTAAGGCTGCTGTCTAACCAACTGAGCTAACCAGCCAGTCCTGTATTCATTGGATTTTAAGAAGACCTTAAGCTAAGGGTCTGTGAAGAATCAAGAGTACTAAGGAGCAGACAGAACTTTGTGCTTGGGGCTTCTTTATGGATTGTCTGCTAAGAAACAAACTTTGGTTACCTCATTACTAAGGTATGCCTAGAAATCATAGTGTTAGTGCCATTTAAGGGTACCATTGAGGTTCGTTATATTGCTCGTGTCCAGGGACAAGGAGAACAAGCAGATTTTCATCTTTCCGAGTTCTGTGGAGAAGTGCACCATACATTACCATGAATCCCAGGGTGAGCGGATGCCCTCCATACCTGAGTCTTGTGACAAGGCTTTATTCAGTTTCACTTGGTTGAGCCATGCCCAGGTTAGTATATTGCAGTTGTCCTCAAACTTCAGTGTGCATCAGAATTACCTGGGGGCCTTGGAGACATACAGCCTTAAGTTAGAGTACTTGCTTTTCTACTTCCTAGCTTTGTGGCAGGAAGCAAGTCACTTAACTTTCTTGAGCCTCAGTTTTCTCATCTATACAGTGGAAATGAAAATACTGATCTCACAGGGCTGTGGGGATTACACAAGATGATAGATGTGTAGCAGCAGGCCCATAGTAAGTGCCCAATAAATGGGATCTATTATTATATTATAATCTAATTTTTCTCAATCGTGTCCTATGGCGTTACCTTTTATATTACACTATAGTAAACATGGTGGCAGAATGAAAACTATCAATAGCTCCTGAGCCATTCCTCTTATTATCTTGATTCTCTGTCCGCCTTTCTCCATATTTCTGTTGTATTGGTTCACATTCAGCATTTACAGCATGGTAGGAAGAAATGGCTTGACTCATCACTGCATCTACCTTTGAGATGGAAGTGGCGACTTCTTTAAACAGCTGTGCTGTAACACTGCTCAGTATTTCAGGGCAGGAACTGAAGAGTGTATATCTAATTGAAACTTTAGGGGACATTTTGGGCCATGGGTGACATTTTTAAAAACCATTGCTTTCTGAAAAGGGCTTCTGTGTTTTATTACGACTGGTTGGGCTTTCCAGCTGTCTCTGACATCCAGAAATTCTACAAAAGCTGGTAGATAGAGCCCGGTCTGCTATGGCTCCATGACAAGGATGTTCATCAACTATTGAATGGGAGAGAATAATACCTCAAATAGCTCTGGTTTCCCCAAACCAAACTTCTGAGTGGAGAGAAATGATGGTCTGTGAAATAGATCTCTCTTCAGCTTACAGTGAACTTTGATGCCAGTATAAGGAGAGAGTGATGACAGGCCAATCTAAAACAGTAGATTGGTTAACAAAATAATAATTTCTGTTGACTTTTTTTTTAATTTAATTTTTTTTAAAAGATGACTGGCAAGGGGATCTTAACCCTTGACTTGGTGTTGTCAGCACCACGCTCACCCAGTGAACTAACCGGCCATCCCTATATGGGATCTGAACCCGTAGCCTTAGTGTTATCAGCACCACACTCTCCCAAGTGAGCCACGGGCCGGCCCTCCATTGACTTTTGAAACGCATGATGATGTCTGTACCTGCCTCCCTTCCCAGCAGATTTACCTTCCTATTTATATTCTGTTTAGGCAAATATTAAAATGAGTTGTTCCCTGAGCACACATCTACTGACAGTGGCAGAAGGCAGTCTATACATTGGCTGGGTTTAAACATTAGCTATAGCTAAACTACACTCAGATAATAGAAAGTTGATTTTGTTCTTTTGCCTGGCCCGATTTTATTTTATTTCTGTGATTGTCTTTATGGTGGAAGTAAAGAAAAGAAAGGAGAGAATGTTTATGTGAGAGCAACGGAAGTTAAAGGAATCCATAGACCCATTGCTTTTTACATGGGATTCTTGGTCTCCATATAACATAGAGAGGATTTCATTTTTTCCCAGTTGTTTAGCAAGTATTTATTAGGTGCATATTGCGTGCCTTGTATCATGCTAGACACTATTGGGAGGAAGCTATTAAAAGGTGAAAATATTCTTTCTAGCCTTGAGGAACCTATGGACTGATTGAGTCAATACCAAGAGTTTGAAATTCTTTGAGCTAATGTTGTTTAATGAAAGGTATATAGATATAGATATACATTTGAATGAGTAATATATATAAAATTAGTTGAACCCACAGCTGGGTCTGGTCTGAAGTGAGATAATAGAGAAAAATAACCTGATAATGGTCTCTCCAAACTTAAAAAAAAAGAAAAAGTTGGGTGAGGAGGAATCCTCTTCAGATAAAAAATTGCATATAATGAATGTGGTATACTGAAATGGGGACACCAAAGGGCCACTGTCACAGTCCATGCATGGCAGGTAGGACACAGATCACAAAAGGGATTCAAGTCTCATATTACAATGGTTCAACTTTGGAGTGTGAAAGATACACTAAATATTCACATGGTCATGCTGAAGACCAAGACTGAGGAAAGCCAACTCTTATTTTTGGTCTAGCAGAAATTAGAAGTACTCAAAAAATGGCCCTAGTTACTGAGGGTGAATTTTTATTTTTATTTTTTGACCGGTAAGGGGATCACGACCCTCGGCACAGTGTTGTCTGCACCACGCTCAGCCAGTGAGCGCACCAGCCATCACTATACAAGATCCGACTAGTTTATTCTCGTTTTGCAGATGACATGGTAAATGGACACAGCGAGAGTCTGAAGTGGCTGAGAAGTGGGGACTGGAAGTGCTCTCCAAGTTTTCCCACCACAGTTTAGGCCATGGGTACTAGAGTATATCACTTTTCAAGGTGCTGTTTGATTAGATGGTTCTGAATGGATTTTGGAAGTTCTTAAACATCAAATTGCCCCTGAAAGAATGAGATTTGACACTAGTGAGGAGATTGGAAAGGGTGTGGCATGTGTTTGGATGGTAATCCTCACAGAGGTACTCCAGGGAGTTTGCAAATTCAGTTGAGATGAATGTCCAGCCTCCAAAGGTGACTACTTTGGAGGTAACTACATTCATTTAAATGAGTAAGCTCTCGTGTGTTTAACAGTTAATGTTCCTTTGTATCCAGTCTCATAAATGTTTATAGGCAAAGTTTTAAAACATGGAGGTACCCAAGGAGTTTATGAAAGTGTCCATTCTTGGAACCATGTGTAGGCAACTACTTAGCCTTCTTGGTAAAGACAAGAATTAATGTATCTGTGAACAGGATGCAGTGTCCCTTATAAGACTGATCTCTTGGGGTAGACACCAGTGGAATATTTGGATATGAAAAAAAAAAAAAAAAAAACTCAGGGGAACTAGAAAGTGCTAGAATAGATTTAGTGAGGCAGAAGGCTGAGATGAGCAGTACAAAGGGCCCTTCTTCCTCCTTTAAATTGCCCGGCAGATTATTTCCAGTTGATTATGTGTTGTGCATTTGTGTATGGTGGTAGAGGAACCTGCTTTGCACGAAGGGGAGCAAAGTGAAGTGATTGGGGCATGTATATGGGACTCTTGAGTTTCAAGGAATGATATTTGGTTAATGGCAGGGAAAGATGAGTGGATATAGATATTGGGGAGAATAACCTTATATGGGAAATCATTAAAATAGAACAATTTAAATTGGGACAATTTCCTCATTGGGAAGCATGGGTTTGGGTATGTAATGAAGTAGGGAAAACAGGAATTTAGTCTCCTGTTGAATACACATTGAAGGAGGCAGGACAAGAAGGGTAAGATCTGTCGTAGGAGTTTCATATCAAAAGCCAGGTAAAGTTATCTCTGTTGGGTATGTGTACACTTTCCCATGGAAAATGATGATCTTGAGAAGTTTGGACTTCTCTCTAAAAGTGCTCCAGTGACTGGGTGGAAGCCATGGGCTTTTCACTTTAGCCCTGGGATCTCAATGTCATTGGTCTCCTGGATCTCCTTGGTGGTGTGTTAGATGCTGCTTTTCCCAAAGTGGGATGATGGGGTGGCCTCTCCTTTGCTTCTGTGAAGTTTGCCTCTGTCTTATGGGAGTTTTATGAAGAATTCTGGGTTTCTATTGGAGCAGTAGGTCCTAAAATTGGTTTTCTTTACTCATTAGTCATCACTGACCCAACCCTCCTCATTAAACTGTCTACTGGCCATGCCTATCCTCTTGAGGACTGATTCAGGGCCAGGCTTCAAGATGAATATTTTCCGGCTCTTTCATTTTTTGAAGTCGTAATTGCTTCCAGGTCACCAGGCTGTATGAACCAAAAGGAGCCTGGGGTGTACCACCAGATTTAGTTTAACTGAGACCTTCTCAGTCTTGGGTTTCTAATTTACCATCTTGATGGTAGAGTCCAACCATGAATAAACGGGCAGGTTTTCTGCTATGTGTGGAGGGCCTAGTGGTGTCCCATATGTTGCCAGCTCTGTCTGCTATGTGTGGAGGGCCTAGTGGTGTCCCATATGTTGCCAGTTCTGATTTGTTCTGCACTTAAGGAGTCTTTGGCCACAAAGGGGGCTACATGATTCTGGAGCACTTGTCAACTAGATGAAAACCCTGTCTGATCATTTTCAAGGTTAAAAACTTTTTTTTTTTTTTTTTTTTTTTTTTCCGTGTCCGGCAACGGTTCGCAACCCTCAGTGTCGCTCCCGTACCGGACCGGGACCAGCAACGGGATCGCAACCCTCGGTGCCGCCCCCGCGCCTCGCTCAGCCAGTGAGCGGGAACCGGTCTGTATGTGGGATCCGAACCCTCTACGGGAGCGCCGCCGCGCTTCCTAAGCGGCGCACTAGCGCAGTGCGCCACCGGGCCGGCCCAGGTTAAAAACTTTTTAAACAGTATCTACCTTGGTAAAAAACATTTGCCAGATAGATGCTCCATGACCTCCTTTAATGTCCTTCTCTTCCTCATATGCACAATGACAACCCTGCTTTTGCTTGTAAATGTTATGAAATCTGCTTGTTTTGGCGTCTCCATTTCAAAACAAAACAAAAAACTTCTACCCCATCTCTACAATCTCCTATAGATTTTAGTGCTGCTCAACCCCTGTTACTGACTCCCCCAACCCTGACTTAGGCTATAATTTTGTGTCTTTCTTCCTCTTTTGATACCATATTCTCTCTAAACTTTTCTAAAATGTCTGTCTTCAGCGCTTCCCCACAGTGTTTCAGTTTGGCCCATGATGGTGAAATAGCTGAGGTTCCCCTATTTCATTTTTTCCCTTTTGGATGTTCTGCGCCATGGGCTTCTCTTTTATGCCTTTCACACCTGCCTTGTCTTCTAGTATTTTTCTTTTGGATTTTTTTTTTTTTTTGAATCTCTGCTTCATTATGGTTTCTCTTCTACTACCTGCTCGCCCTCAGCTTAGCTGCTATTTTGACCGTTTTTAAGTTATTGCTCCCCTGTTAGTCCATTTTCTGCATGATGTCCCCTGTTCCATAGTGGGGTGATTATATCAAGCTGTCTTCTCCCTGCTGCCTGCTTGTTGGCTTCATTCCCTCGGATCTTGGTCAGTCCTTCTACTTCTGTATGCCTGTGCTTCCTAAATTGAAAAGTTTTATTTTATTTTATTTTTTTCAGCCATGCTCATGACTTTGGGTTGGTGGAGCATGTGCTCTCCTTTGTCCTCACCATGACTTAGATCTGTCTTTTGAGTTTTTGTCCGCAAAGTGGGGATAGCTCACAGTAGTCCCGCTGCCTTCCAGGCAGTGACCAGCATTTGATTCTTGGGCCATGCAGCTGCTTATTTCTTAACAATTACATGGTTGTGACATCTGGGAAAATCCTTTGAGGTATTTCATATCCTTGTGCCTGTGCTTCCTGGGTCATTCGGGACTACCAGGTTTCTTCCAAGTTCCTTTTCAGAACTTTGCCTTTGATGTAATGGTTCCCATCAGAGAGAGAGAGAGAGAGAGAGAGAAAGAGAGAGCGCACACCAGTGTGGATGTTTCAAGTGAAAGCGAGCTGATATGCAAGTGTGTACAGCAGCAGAACCTACCATGTGTGGCCTGTCTGTAAGGTTTCTCCTTTTTGCTCACCTCTGCTGAGTAGCTTACAGTTGAGTGGCTACTAATTTGATGGGATATGATGTAACAAAACAAAACCCTAGGCCTACTGAATCAGAATCTCGGGCTGAGACCTATGGATCTGTATTTTGAACAAGCTCCTCAGTGATTCTGGCTTGGGAAGCAGTGGTTTACATCTATGCCTTCAGGAACCTGTTCTCTACTGCCACTTTAGAAGTTCCCTTTGCTTTGTCTGGCTCAGGAGCACCTCTTGCTTTCTGGCATAGACCACTTAGCTCAATGTTTTCCTGCCTGTGTTTCTAGCCCTCCCCTCCCTTCATCCGCAAAGGCTACCATTAATTAGCTTCCAATAGGAAGGGGTGTTGCTCTGAGAAAATCATGCTATAGGATCGGGAGGCAGAGATTTAAGTGGATTCTTCATCTTCAGGATCTTATGAAAATGGGGACATCCAGTATCAGTTTTGTTCTCTAGGTAGTCATAAAATGTGTACATGTAGTAGTTAATTATTTTGGTTTTAACTTGGTTTTCTTTTTTGTTTTGTTTTGTTTGGTCTAAAAACTCTTATCTGGTGATGTTTTATATGTTGTTCTGTTTCCAAATGCTGGGATTCCCCCACTGATTTCTGTCCCAGACCCTACAAACTACTAAACTCCTCTAAACAGAACAAAAATAAACCCAAGAGTGAAAAATCCCTGGTATTGACTTACACGAGGGTACTTGCAAAAGTTCATGGAAAGATTCATGTTATCTTTCAATTCTATTTTTACATGAAGTTTTTGAAGTACCCTCATATCTGCTGCCTACAGATATTTAGGTAGCAACTAAAACTTAGACTTCGTGTTGAAATTCATTTAAACATAAGAATGGCCCTTCCATTGCCTGAGTCCTCTAATGCTTGGTAGAGAGAAAAGATGAAAAAGTACCTGTTGTATCAGAAAAGAGGCTGAGCTATTGTTTCTTACACTGGGGATATTCCAAGATATTCTAATAAATAGTCAAAACTTGATTAACCAGGATGTTCAGGAAATGGGGTCCTTGTTAAAAATCTTTCTTAAAAAAAAAGTATTAAAAAAGAAGGAAATAAAAACAAAAATAAAATTTTTTCTGAAATTATGCTAAATCACATAACTGTTGTAGTAATGTTACAATATAATTTTCAGGAAAAGGTAAAAATCACAATTCTCCAACAAATATAAAAATGAACACGTATTAAAGATTTTATTTTACTCCTTAATCAACAAAGGAACCAGACAGATGTTATAGCCCTTTCAAAGGAAAAGTCAAAAGGCACAAATTTATATGGAGTAAAGGAATTGAATTGCAAATGGAGGCAAAACTGGTTTTTCCACAGTGGGGAGAGAAGTCAATCCAAACTCTATGGGACAAGACTGAGTTTGCATATCCATCAGTTACCTGCAATTTACCGAGGTGCAAAATAGCTCAAAGACAATGAGCTGGGCCAGAATCCACGGCCTGCAAGAGTATGCTGTAGGCAATTTGTATTTTTTTCAAATTGTAGTACACAATTTTTTCTATAGTAAGCAAGCTTGGTGGACACATTTTTTTTTTTTTTTGGTTGATTTTGCTGCTTGTGATTTCTCAGGGTCATCACCTCAATTCTCATCCAGAATTCAGTTCCATATAACACGCATTTACCGAGTACTTACTATATGTGAGGTGTTGTGGAGGAATCAGAGACAAAAGAGGATGATATTTCTTACCTTAAGTAGCTGATCGTCTGGTGAGGGGAGACAGACATGCCATACCCCTGGCTAACCACACTGCAGAGGAAAATGAGAATCAGTGCTGGGGTAGAGGTAGGAATTAAATGTTTAGGAGAACCAGAGAGGGAGGGTTTAACTGATCAGCGGGTGGGGAGGGTGACATGGTGACATTTAAGCTAGGCTTGAGGGATGACAGAAGAAGAGGGGGTATGGGGAGAGGCCATTTCAGGGTGAGGAAACAGCACGGTCCTGAAACTGGATGATCTGTTTAGGGGAGGGTCAGGAGCTGGGGGTGGCAGGGAAATGGCAGGATGTGGCAGAAGAGGCCAGGGGGTGAAGGCCCTGAAGGCTGTGCTAAGAAACGCAGGCTTGGTTCAGAAGGCAAACAACAGCTATTGAAAGCTTCAGAGAAGGGAGGGGTGACATGATCGAACTGGAGCTTTAGAAGATGAATTGATTTGTGGAATCAAGAGATTGGAGGCAGAGGGAACAGTTAAGAGGCTATTGTAATATTCTGGGTGAGAGATGATGAGGGCCCACACTAGGGTAGTGGCATGAGGGGTGGAACGAGAGCATGGAGGTGGCATTAGTAAGGCTTGACTCCTGATTGGATATGGGCAGTGGGAGAGAGGGAGCTGAAGATGACAACAATGCTGAAATGTCCAGACTAGGGGACAGTAGTGCTATTAACTAAGATAGGAAAGATGCTGCTCTGGGCATGGGGGTGGGGAACAGGTTTCTGGAACAGATAATGAGTAGGGTTTGAGACCCATTGAGTCTGAGGGGCTTGTGGACGTCCAATTAACGGGGAGTAGCTGGCAGCTGGAAATTCTGTTCTGAGCTGAAGGAGAGAGGTCAGGGTTGGAGATCCAGAATTGGGAGTTGTCAGCGCGCCAAGGGGTGAGGTGCAACTGTGGAGCTCAGGAGCAGAGAGCGAAGGAGGGGCAGGGCTGACATACCTGCACAGAGGGAGAGCTGGGGCGAGGGAGATCTGTGAGAGGCAGAAAAAGGCAGAGACAGAGGAAGAGAGACAGAGGGAGGCCGACAGACAGTCACAGGAAGACCATAGAGGGAGACCGAAGGCAGAGGCAGAAGGACAAAGAGTAGAGGGGAGCAGGAGGCAGCAGGGGAGGGAGGAGAGACCCAAGGGGAGACTGAGGGAATGGGGAAGGTGAGGTGAAGCAAGGGGAGAAAGTAGGGGGACGGGATTGTGCTGAGGGAGATATATATGATGAAGGAAGAGAGAGACAGCTGGGAGAATAATGGAGGGGAGAAAGGGGAGGAGGGAGAGACACTGGGAGGAGGAATGGAAGGAAACAGAGATTGAGAGGGAAGGGGAAGGGAAAGAGGGGCCGAGAGGTGGGTGGGAGGAGGAAGAGAAAGAGGGACAAAGCCTTGGAAAACAGGAAGGGAAGAAATGGGAGAAGGTGGCAGAGATGAGGAGAGAGAGCAGGACGAGGGCCAGGCCTGGTAAATGCCTAGGTTTGGGAGGGGATGGGCGTAGCCAGAGAGGAGGACCCCAGAAAGGCCAGGAGAGGGGAAAATATAAAGAAAAGGTGCCAGGGACCTAGAAGGGACCTCAGTGGGTAGACAAGTCTCTGTGCTCCTCTCTTCCCACCTCTCTCCTCCCAGCCAGCCACACTGGCCTCCTGGCTCTTCCTTGATCTTAGTGGGCAGCCTTAGGACCATTTCATGCACTCTTCCCTCTGCCTGCAATTCTCTCCCCCCAGATATCCATATGGCTCACACTTTCACCTCCTTTGGGTTGTTTAAATATCTGCTTCTCAGTAAGGCCTACCCTGATCACCCTATTTCAAATTGTAGCCCATTGCACACTAGACTGTCCCCATGTCCCTGAGCCTGTGTTGTATCACCTTCTAACATGCTGTCACGTAGAATTATTTAACATGTTTATTGTCCATCTTGTCTCACGAGAATGTAGGCTTCATGCAGGCTGGGATTTTAGTCTGTTTTGTTAGTTGTTGAATCCTCAGTACCTGGGACAGTGCTGGCACATAGTAGGAGCTCAGTAAGTATTTGTTGAATGCATAAGTGCAATTGTGTTGAATGTGGACAATCTGTGAAAATTGAAAAAAGGATAAATGAAACAACTCCCTGATGTGACTATATTTTACTGTGATTTACTTCTTTGGAAAGTAGAGAGCAGCATACAGTTCTGATCACTGTAGGGTTCTGTTCAGTTGAGCTTTGATAAATAAGGATTTAAGCTAATAAGTTAACTCAAGAGTTTAAGGGTCTCAAGACAAGTTCATTGCATGAAGCTCTTTTTCTTGATGCTTCCTTTTCTCTAGAAGGCGAATTTACCATGCAGTGGTTGTCAATAGCAAGAGCTGGACATTGGCTGCTGAAGGGGGTGGTAGGTCATGGGAATGACAGACTAATAGGGAGGGATAGGGACAGAAACGTGTGGTTCTTGATGGAACATCGCTTTTTTATATATATTTGCTTGTTTGTGGTCAGAATACAAAGAGTATTGCACCTGATTTGGAGGGAGCTTTAAACCAGGTTAGATATATGCATTATGTCCAACTTAAAGTCAGAAGAGTATTTTTGAAGGGCTTATAAAGAAAGCGTGTGCTTCCTCGGGAGAGCTTAAATTGGCTACGTCACTCAAACACTTCAGTACCCATGGATGAGAGAGTAGACGAGAAAAAGATCCCCAGTAGTCTTTCAATGTGCTGTTCATATATGGGTACAGCCCTCTAATTGTAGTTGGTTAGGCTAAATGTGTGTATAAAAATATACTGTCATCTCATTTGTCTGAAATAGATTGAAATTCCTCAAACATTCAAGCATATCTGTCTCTTAAGATCATTTAAAACTCAGTTTAGATGATTAACAGTGTCCTCACCTCTATCCTGAAACCTATGGATTCCTGGAAAGCTGGTGCTCCCTTTTCCTCTGTGGACCTTACTTTTCCAGAGCAGGCTGGCTTGTGAGAGAGACTGCTTTAACATTTTGATGCTATAATTACCTTTATTGAAACATTTCTGTGTAAAAGATGGTTGAAGCAGCTGTCCGTGTTACGAGTTTTGATTTTTTGGTATTCTTTTTCCCCAGGGGGAGTGGCCACAGCAGGTCCTATCTGGTGGCGAGTGGCTGTCATGATCTCAACAGCACCGCTCTGCAGCGGCGTGCACAACTGGACCAGTTCTGACCGGATTCGTATGTGTGGCATCAACGAGGAGAGGTAAAGAGGCTGGGAGGGTGGCTGGTGCCGGCCTCCAGTGAGGGGATCCGCTCACCAGAGGGGTTGCCATATGCAGTAAGGCCTGGGGAGGGACCCTGGGCAGGAGAGTCTAGGTTGTGTCTAATTTTCCTGAGATGGGATGCAGATGGGGCTTTGTGAGTGGCCTGCTCTGCCATGCTGTCTCTTTCAGATGAGGGTGAGGAGGCCAACAGGTGCCCTTTTTTTTTTTTTCCTTTTTGTCTTTTTTACTGACTGGTAACGGGATCGCAACCCTTGGTGTCGCGCCCGTACTGGGGACCGGCAACGGGATCACAACCCTCGGTGTTGCACCCGCGCCACCCTCAGCCAGTGAGCGGGAACCGGTCTCCACATGGGATCCGAACCCTCGGCGGGAGCGCCGCCGCACTCCCAAGCGGCGCACTCTCCAGTGCGCCACCGGGCCGGCCCCAACAGGTGCCCTTTTGCCAGCCAGAATTTGTCTCCTCATTACGAACTGTCAGATTGTGGAGTAAGGGGAAACTCAGGTGATCGCTATTTTTATTTGCTACATCAAAGTTCAGTGCTCCTAGGGCCAGCCTGTGGCTCACTCAGGAGAGTGTGGTGCTGATAACACCAAGGCCAGAGGTTAGGATCCCTATATAGGGACGGCCGGTTAGCTCACTTCAGAGAGCATGGTGCTGACAACACCAAGTCAGGAGTTAAGATCCCCTTACTGGTCATCTTTAAAAAAAAAAAAAAAAAGTTCGGTTCTCCAGAAAACATATAAGATATTTTCAGTCCTTGATCTGGGCCTGGAAGAAAGGTGGTTTCATCGTTCAGCTTCATACTGGGACCTGGTAGTGGGGATTCCGGTGGTCAGCACTTTCCTGCCTCACAAAGCTAATGACAACTCACGGTGAGATCCTCATGGAGTATCAAAGGAAGATAAGACTGCCTGACATAGTTTTAATACAAAACTCAGAGCTGGGGATGCCTGCCTGATCTGTGTGTGTTTGCAGTTTTCTTCTGTTCACCAAAATACTTGGTTGACCAAGATATGCCATTTCTCGATCATGCCCAATACCATGGGCACTCCAAATGGCCTTCAAGTTTTATATTTGACTTTCATAACCCTTGACAAAAGAGCTGTGTCTGATGGTTGCAGTGCCTCTCCATTTTTAGAGAAGGCATGGCTACCCCATGCTTGCTGGTGATTTGCTGTTGTTTCGACCTATTGACTGTTTAAATTCAAACATGACAGATAAACCACCTAGAACACAGAATGATATGGCTTTTTCTGAGATTCAAGATCTGACTTTTCCTGGTAAATCTTAGATGTGTGTGTGTGTGTGTGTGTGTGTGTGTGTGTGTGTGTGTGTGTGTGTGTGTGTTGGGCGGAGAGTATTGGTAATTTTGAAGGAAAAAGGAATGGATGTCTTTGTGTTTATCTACTTTCTCCTATTCCTAACTGGAGAAGTGTATACTTATCTGAGGTTAAGGTTAGCAGAATAGACCTTTTTATTTTCTTAAGCCATTAGCGCCTGATAGCTTAATGTTCTCTGTACTGAGGAGTGAGTTAGAGATGGACTTAAAAGGAATTTAATTTTAGAATACAAAAGTCAAGACCAAGGAATATAAGACAAAATTTGTCTCAGATGCTGCAAAGGAAAAGGTATTTTCCTTTCTCATACGCAATGGAAAAGGTGTGAGATCTGTTCTTAGATAGTTACTAAAAGATGATCTAGGGAAAGGCAGGATGGTGGTATGATCTGTGTAAGTATTAAGTGGCAGGTTATGTTGATCTACTTATAAGTAGTTGAGACTTTGATGCAGAGTTCTGGACCAGAGCCTTCAAAAAACCAGCGGACAGGTTTCCTTGGTTCACTGCCCACTCTAAATCCCTGCTGAGAAAGGAGAAGGAAGTGGGCTCAAAATCTGATTTTCCTTCTTTATGGACTTTTCTTGGGATGCTAAATTACCAAATATGCCTAGCAGTTAAGATGTGATCTTTTAAGCATTGTCACTTCTTATCTCATTCACCCTTTATTGTCACTTTCTCTCCACAGACTAGGCTGTGCTACAGCTGATTTCCAAAATGTGATCTCACCTTTTTTTTTTTTATTTTTTAAAGATGACTGGTAAGGGGATCTTAACCCTTGACTTGGTGTTGTCAGCACCACGCTCTCGCAAGTGAGCTAACCGGCCATCCCTATATAGGGATCCGAACCCACGGCCTTGGTGTTATCAGCACCACACTCTCCCAAGTGAGCCACAGGCCGGCCCTGTGATCTCACCTTATTTAAAAACCATTTTCCTCAGCCCTTTACAACTTGTTGAACTTAGAAATTTTGAGTATAAAGCTGTACCTGGGGGTTAATTCAAAGTTATGTTTCAGAAGCCTGCCCAGCTTCGTCAGCTGCAGTTGGGGACTACAGAACAGAGGGCACAGGCTTTCTGCTGGCCCACGTGGCCGACTAGTCAAACCTCCTGCTGAATCTGTGTGTTGGCTTGCTTGCTTTCTAGCATTAATTCATTCCTTCATTCAACTGACATTTATTCAACACAACAAGAGCAAACTGATAGTCATGGTACCTTGACGATGAGTGCTCTAGAGGGGCATGTCCCTGTCCTCTACTGCAAGAATGACATGCTCTCTGCAGGAAGAAGGGAAGGCTGCCCAGAGGCAGTGCCCTCTAGGCCAGGCTTGAGGGATGAGTAGGAGTTTGAGGCAAGGTTTGGTATTTCCCTGGACAGTGAGAGAGACAGTGTGTTTGGGGAAGGCTCTGGCTGGAATGAAGGTGGTTTTAGGGTGTGGTGGTACTTGAGGCAGGGCAAGTCTGCAGGGCCTGGAAGGTAAGGAGCCTGTTGTGTGCCGGGCTGTGTCTTTATCTCAGATGTAGTCTGGGCCCAACAGGAACTAAAACAGGTCCGGGTTGGTGGTGGTGCTAGCCCTTAATAATGAGGAAAACGGCCCAGAGAGGTTGGGGCCGTTTCTGATTTAAGTCCAATAAAGCTTTGAGCATAGCAGCCCGGTGTCCTCTCTGGTGGGAAGAGACAGTGGGATTGATTTTCAGTCTTGACTGATGCCTGCTTTGACCCCTGCCTTACCCCCAACCTGTGCCCTCAGAACCTTGCCCAGTTGACCCAGCTCTCTACAGGCACCCCTGCCCTGCAAGCTCTTCCTGACCCAGGCTCTCCTCTGGATGGAGCAATTTAACGTATGTATAGCTCTGCACACCCCTCCCCTCAGAGGATTTGAAACGTGGCTACATGACATTTTCCCAGAGCCTCGTAGGCCGGCACTCAGGCATGGGGTTGGCTGGAGCAGCCAGGACTGTGCTCCGCTGCCACCACCAGAGTTTCTCAGCGGCCCTGCGGTTCTCTGGTGGCTGCCTTTGAGGGCAGGGTTTCTGCTTTCAAGTGTGATTTCAGGGAGCTGAGCGTGCAGCTAGCTCCCCTTTGTATGATCAGGAGGGGAAAGAATGTAGATACATAGCGCCTTCCCAAGTGGGGTTGGCGAAGCAGGGACTGTTGCTATTTCCCCAGCCACCGTCCTCTCCCCAAAACCATCCCTGGTAAGTCTAGTCGGAACACGCTTCCCCCTTGCCCAAGGCTGGGTATAGGTCTTGCTTTTCTGGTCTCTCAGGAGTTGGTGTGACTGTATGTTTTCCCTTTCCTTCAGGCCCTCTCTTCCTCCCCTTCCTCAGGACCCCCCTGACTACATCTAAAGCCTCTCCTTACAATCATTTCTGTTTGTCACCAACAGTCATTTCCAGCAGTGGAACCCTCCCAGTTCTGCCAGCCTAGCTGCCTTTTAAAGGGAACAAGCCTTTGCCCCTCGGTTAGGCCCTTCTGGAACCCTGAAAAGATGGGGAGAGGCCCGCGGTGACCCCTCCCCTTGCCTTTTTTCTTCTCTTGCCCCAGGTACAATTTTGGCATCCCTGTTTCAGTGGGAGGGAGGGAGTTAGCAGGGCCCTCCCACTTCTTGCTGGGGTTGGCTGTGGGCACCCTAACTGCCCTTAGGCCCGGGTGGCTGGTGAGGTGGGGAGCAGGATTCTTCAGGAGCTGGGAGTATGACTGAACGCAGTGCATTTCCCCAGGGGCACATGGAGCAGTCCAGTGCTTTGCCCACCCAAGAAAGGCGCTGCAGCGTTTATGTTGGGGCTTTGATTTTTAACTCAAGTCTGCTACTCGGCCATTCCTGCCCACAGCTCCTGCCCCATTGGGATCCTCCCTAGGGCAGCAGAGGGTTTTACATTTCTGCTCTATTAAAATACCAAACTTTCAGTGGGTGTTTGTCCCCTCTTCACTTCACCCTCCCAGTCTGACCCCCCACCCCCCCACTTTTTTTTCTGGTCGGGATGTACCCCTTTCTAAGAGTCTTATCTTTAATTTGGAGAAGACTTTTGAGCAGGTGGGGGTACAGTTGAGTTTTCCTTCTTTGGGACCCAGGTCTCTGGCCTTGAGCCCTTCCCTCTGGTGTGTACCAACCTGAATTTGGGGTCTGTGGCCTTGAGGGCCTTCCTCTGGGATGGGAGAGAAGGAGGTGGTGCTAGGAGGCTGGGGGGAGAGTGGAGGGCTGGCGGGGGATGGAACGCAGGCAAGAGTGGATGGGAGGGCACTGGCTGGAGCCAGGTGGAACTCTAGATAGGAGGGAAATGTCCCCTGGAGGGAAAGTAGTGTCCTTAAATGCCTCTCAGTACCCAATGACCTGGTGGCCTCAAATCAGTGTCATTACACGCCCTAATAAGCGTGTATCTGCTCTAGGCAGGCCCGTCAGGTGAATAGGCGATGGTTCAGATTTAGACTAGGCCTTCAGACACAATGGGGGTGGTTATTTGTTTTAGAAAAGGATTACCCATATGGCACCTTCAGCCAGCTTCCCTTAAAGACTTTAAATAAGATTGTATTGGAAAGAAAAGCGGTTTGCATGCCTTCTGAGGCCTTCCATGGTTCACATCTTTCTCCCCTTTGGGCAATGCACTGTCCATCCCAGATTGCCACCATGATGGGTAAGCTCTAGCAAAAAGGTGAAGGAGCTGGGGTGTCCTCCACACTCCTGGCGAGAGCCCTAGGAAACAGGGTAAACAGTCTGAAGAGGGGTGTCTAGTCAGAATAGGCTCCTTTTCAGAAACTTGCAAAGCTGAGTGTGGAGGCTCTACTTTGCAACCTGTACCCCCCAGTTTCTTGTGATCCCCCAAGCCACCTAGGGAAATGAGAGAGGAAGGCTTTCTGGGAACCCAGGCAGGCAGGGGGCATTCTGGGGAACGTGGTGGTGGCTCGAAGGCTGGGCCTCATGTCCCCTCTCTGTTTTTGTCTCCCATGCTAGAAGAGCACCTCTTTCTGATGAGGAGTCTACGACAGGTGACTGCCAGCGCTTTGGATCTCAGGAGTTTTGTGTCAGCAGCAGTTTTTCCAAGGTAAGGGCCTATGTAGAGCCACATGCTACCCGCCAAAGGGTGGAGCTATTCTGCCCAGGCGACATGCCCAGTCTGTCATCCCAAGAAGGGGGACAGGAAGGGACAGGTTATTTCCTGGGAATTGCTGTGGGTGGGACAGAAGTTGGCTGGCTGCCCTCTGCTTCTACTGAGACCTGGTTGGTTGAGTTGCAGAGAGGACCAGCCTCTTAGGGGCCTCAGGACACTTGCACCATCCATGGGGAGCTAGCTGAGATGTGCATGCTGTTCTATCATTGCAGGTGGAGCTCACAGCAGTTGGAGGTGGCAGCAATGCCCGGGGGGCAGACCCAGATGGCAGTACAACAGAAAAACTTGGGCACAAGTCAGAAGACAAGCCTGATGACCGCCAACCAAAAATGGACTATGCTGGGAATGTGGCAGAGGCCGAGGGCCTTTTGGTACCACTGAGTAGCCCAGGAGACGGGCTCAAGCTGCCCACTCCTGACAGCACCGAGACCAACAACAGCAGGGCCGACTGTTCCTGGACTCCTCTCAGCACCCAAATGAGCAAACAGGTTGACTGCTCGTCAGCTGGGGTAAAGACTTTGGACTCTCGGCACAGTGTCGGGGAGAAGAATACATTCATTTTGGCAACTCTGGGAACTGGAGTCCCTGTGGAGGGGACCCTGCCTCTGGTTACCACTAACTTCAGTCCGCTGCCGGCCTCCATCTGTCCCCCTGCTCCCGGTTCAGCCTCTATACCCCCGTCTGTTCCGGATCCATTCCAGGTTCCCCTCTCCGTCCCTGCTCCAGTGCCCCATTCCGGGCTAGTTCCAATCCAGGTTGCCACTTCGGTTCCAGCTCCCTCCCCTCCCTTAGCACCAGTCCCAGCTCTGGCACCAGCACCACCATCAGTGCCCACACTCATCTCTGATTCGAACGCTCTTTCTGTTTCGGCCTCAGTCCTGGTGCCCGTGCCAGCTTCTGCTCCCCCCTCAGGCCCAGTTCCTCTGTCTGCTCCAGCTCCCACCCCTCTCTCAGTCTCAGTTTCAGCTACTCCCTTGGCGCTGATCCAAGCTCCCGTGCCCCCCTCGGCTCCGACCTTGGTTCTCACTCCTGTCCCCACTCCTGTTCTGGCTCCCATGCCGGCATCCACACCTCCAGCAGCTCCTGCCCCTCCATCTGTGCCAATGCACACCCCAACTCCATCCTCCGGCCCCCCTTCAACCCCCACCCTCATCCCTGCCTTTGCCCCTACACCGGTGCCTGCACCCACCCCAGCCCCAATCTTCACTCCAGCCCCCACGCCCATGCCGGCTGCCACGCCCACTGCCATTCCCACCTCTGCACCCATCCCGGCCTCCTTCAGTTTGAGTCGAGTGTGTTTTCCTGCAGCTCAGGCACCAGCTATGCAAAAAGTCCCCCTGTCCTTTCAGCCAGGGACAGTGCTGACCCCAAGCCAGCCGCTGGTATATATCCCACCTCCGAGCTGTGGGCAGCCTCTCAGTGTGGCCACACTGCCAACGACCCTGGGGGTTTCCTCCACTCTTACACTCCCTGTCCTGCCATCCTACCTGCAGGACAGGTGTCTCCCGGGCGTGCTGGCCTCCCCGGAGCTCCGGTCTTACCCATATGCATTTTCTGTGGCCCGGCCTCTGACTTCAGATTCTAAGCTGGTCTCTCTAGAGGTGAACAGGCTCCCTTGTACTTCCCCATCTGGCAGCACCACCACCCAGCCTGCACCTGATGGGGTCCCTGGGCCTTTGGCAGATACCTCCCTTGCCACTGCTTCTGCCAAGGTGCTTCCAACTCCACAGCCTTTGTTGCCAGTCCCCAGTGGAAGCTCAGCCCCCCCACACCCTGCCAAGATGCCAGGTGGCACCGAGCAGCAAACAGAAGGGACTTCCGTTACCTTCTCTCCCCTCAAATCACCTCCACAGCTGGAGCGAGAGATGGCCTCTCCATCCGAGTGCAGCGAGATGCCCCTCGACCTCTCCTCCAAGTCCAACCGCCAGAAGCTTCCATTGCCGAACCAGCGCAAGACGCCCCCCATGCCTGTGTTGACCCCTGTGCATACCAGCAGCAAAGCCCTCCTCTCCACAGTCCTGTCTAGGTCTCAGCGCACAACCCAGGCTGCTAGCAGCAATGTCACCTCCTGCCTGGGCTCCACCTCCTCGCCCTTTGTCATCTTTCCCGAGATTGTGAGGAATGGGGACCCCAGCACCTGGGTGAAGAACTCAACCGCGCTGATCAGCACCATTCCTGGCACCTACGTGGGAGTTGCCAACCCAGTGCCTGCGTCTCTGCTGCTGAACAAAGACCCCAATCTGGGCCCCAACCGTGACCCCCGCCATCTCCCCAAGCAGGAACCCATCTCCATCATTGATCAAGGAGAGCCTAAGAGCACTGGTGCCACGTGTGGCAAGAAGGGCGGCCAGACTGGTGCTGAGGGACAACCAAGCACAGTGAAACGTTACACCCCAGCCCGCATTGCCCCTGGGCTGCCAGGGTGCCAAACCAAGGAGCTCTCTTTGTGGAAACCCACAGGGCCAGCAAATATTTATCCACGGTGTTCAGTCAATGGGAAACCCACCAGCACCCAGGTCCTGCCTGTTGGCTGGTCACCATACCACCAGGCGTCTCTGCTTTCCATTGGCATTTCCAGTGCCGGGCAGCTGACCCCCAGTCAGGGGGTGCCCATCCGGCCCACCAGCGTTATTTCTGAATTTTCTGGTGTGCCGTCCCTTGGCTCCAGTGAAGCCGTGCACGGACTTCCTGAGGGGCAGTCACGGCCAGGGGGCCCCTTTGCTCCAGAACAGGACACTGTCACAAAGAACAAAACTTGCCGGATCGCTGCCAAGCCTTACGAAGAACAAGTCAACCCTGTCCTCCTGACTCTCAGCCCTCAGACAGGGACCCTGGCTCTGTCTGTTCAGCCTAGCAGTGGGGACATTAGAGTGAATCAGGGGCCTGAGGAATCAGAGAGCCACCTCTGCTCTGACAGCACTCCTAAGGTGGAAAGCCCCCAGGGGGCTTGTGGCCTGAAGCTGGCAGGAGACACGAAGCCTAAGAACCAAGTGCTGGCCACCTACATGTCCCATGAGCTAGTCCTGGCCACCCCCCAGAACCTGCACAAGATGCCTGAGCTGCCTTTGCTACCTCATGATAACCACCCCAAGGAACTCACCTTGGACGTGGTTCCGAGCGGCAAGAGGGGCTCCAGTACAGAGCTTTCGCAGGTTGGAAGCCAGGTGGATCTGGGGCGAGTGAAAATGGAGAAGGTGGATGGTGATGTGGTCTTCAATTTAGCCACCTGCTTCCGGGCTGATGGCCTCCCAGCAGCTCCCCAGAGGGGACAAACTGAAGTTCGGGCTAAGGCCGGGCAGGCTCGAGTGAAACAGGAAAGCGTAGGGGTCTTTGCTTGCAAGAACAAGTGGCAACCAGACAATGTGACCGAGTCTCCGTCCAAGAAGATGAAGTGCAGCAAAGAGCAGCCACAGCAACAGCAGCAGCCACAAGCCAAGCCCGTAGTCCGGATTTCCCACAGACCCAAGGTGAGTGCTGTGCTGAGGTCAAGGGCACAGCCCAGACACTGGTAGTCCACTTTGCTCTGCAGATCTCGGCCTCCTTTGACCGCTACCCCCTGACGCTGTGTTCTTGAGTAGCTATGTGAACTGAACTGATTGGAAGGCTTTCGTAAATCTAAGTCACATTCTCCATGTGTGTTGTTTTAGCGTGGGGAGGGGCTGGCTTGTATTTTGTAGGATGTGGGAAGTGATTCCATCCCTGGACTGGGGAAGCCATTGTCCCAGATGAGGTTGGAAAGTGGAAGAAGGTATTGGTGAGGGAAATCAATTAATAACAGGCTCTTCCCTGAATAACCATTCTTCCTTTGCCTTTACTGCTGGTCTTGAGAACTTGGGGACCAGGGAGGGAAGGGCCTTTGACAGGGTCGTTCCTGGCACCATTAGGGGAGACTGCTTAGGATTTGCTTGGAGTCTTGTGGGGTCAGAGCCAATCTGGCTGCCAGGCTAATCCACCAGTTTCCTATCCCTGTAATGCTTGAGGTGGCAGCTTTGGATTTTGGCCCACTGACAATTTGGCATGCAAGGCAGGTGGGCATCTGGGTGCAAGGCTATGGATGGTGGCACAGTTCTAGGCTAAAAGGTGGGCAGAAAGAGCACTGCACTTGAATCCACTGGTCCTCCAGAGGGGATCTGGAGGCCACTGGTGATCCAGAGAAATTCTTGAAACAGTTGAGTATAGGGTTTATTCAAAATATGGAGAAATTTGAAGTTCTTTTAACAGGCCTTCAGATTGGATGGTGACACACATGAAGGGACAGATTTCTAGCCAGAACGTCATGAATTGTTTGTAGTCCTTAGTCTTTTTTGGGCCACAGATCACTTTAAGAAGCTGATAAGAGCTATGGACTCTGTCCCCAGAAACATGACCTCAGAATTTTGCCAGTAATTTCAGAGAGTTCATGGGCCACTCCCCTCCCCAAAGCCCACTCAGGGACTCCAGGTTAAGAACCCCTGGAGTAGACTTTGGATGGGTTTTACTCAGTGACCTCACAACCACCCCGTATATCAGAAACACACAAAGTAGGAACATAGGTCACGACACAGTAGTGCATATAACACTTGGTCAGGTAACTGTGATCTGTCCTTGGTGGTAATCAGAACAATAATAGTTCATGTCATTAGAGTTGTTGCCATTTGTTGGGCTCCTACTATATACCAAGTGCTTTCTCTAAGTGTTATCAGATTTAATCCTTACAATAATAACCTTATGAGGTGAATGCTATACCCAATTTACAGGTGAGAAAATGGAAGATGGAAG
The DNA here is from genome assembly GCF_000696425.1 of Galeopterus variegatus. Classification (NCBI taxonomy): domain Eukaryota; kingdom Metazoa; phylum Chordata; class Mammalia; order Dermoptera; family Cynocephalidae; genus Galeopterus; species Galeopterus variegatus. Next base: position 1,403,134 of record NW_007726254.1, on the reverse strand, counting down.
CTGAGGCTCAGAGAAGCTAAGTTACCCAAAGTTACACAGCTGCTAAATGGTAGAACTGGAACTCAAATTCCAGTCTCTTTGGCTCCAAAGTCCACATTCTTCTGCAGCTATGCCACACTGTCTTCCACTCTCCTGCTATAGAATTGTTTCTGTGAATGTTTAGCAGGTGTTTGTTGAATGGCTGCTGTATGCCAGGCCCTCACAGGCAGTGGGAGTACGTCTTCAGGAGGGCAGAATAGTGGATTGGTGAGGAGGGTGCTCTCAGGAGCCAGGTACAGAGCCTGAGTTTGAATTTTGGCCCCACCTCTTCCTACTGGTCAAGCTGCTTAATCTCTCTGGCCCTCAGTTTCCTCATCTGTACAATGAGACAATCATATTATCTACTCATAGGGTTGTTGTGAAGATCAAATGAGATGATGATATGAAATGTCCAGAATAGGCAAAATCTGTAGAGACATGAAGTAGATTAGTGGTTGCCAGGGGCTGGGGAGGATGGGGGGAATTGGGGAGTGATTGCTTAATGGGTACAGGGTTTCCATTCAGGGTGATGAAAAAGTTCTGGAATAGATAAGTGGTGATGGTCACACAACTCGTGACTATACAGAAAACAATTGCATTTTGTACATTTAAATAAATGAATTGTATGGTACATCCCATTAATGCTGTTGTTAAAAAAAGATTAAATGAGGTGATTTGTAGGAGAGAGTGATGCTGGGGACTGTCTATTCCACCATCTTGACTGGAAGCCTCTAAATGAGGTGATATATGTAAGTGCTTAGAACAGTACCTGGCACACAGTTAAGTGCTCAGTTACTGCTGGTGGCTGCTGTTATTATTGTTAGTATTACAGGCAAAACAGACGTGGTCCCTATCCTCATGGCACTTATGTCTTGCAGATGACTCAGTGACGGGCAGGCACTGCCTCTTCGTATATTAGTTGACAGTTCAGTGCACCCACTGACGAATGCAGAGGGCAGAAAATAAAGTTACAGAATCTGGGACCTGGAAGCAGCCTTTTGTGACTGCCTGGAATGGTTTAGTAAATGTCCAATTTTCGGGAGAGCAAATAACTTAGATCTTTTCTTTTGTTATGTTCCATTTCCTGAGAAAGAAACCATTGATAAGCAAACCAAGATCAGGGATTAATTCAAAAAAGCCACTTTCAAGGCATGGCCAAGAATCAGAAGTCTCCTGTCACCTGCACCACCTGGCCAAGGCCTCTCAGAATCCTAAAGGGCCTTCTGAATCATCAGCAAAGAGAGAGTTTTGCTTCATTTGCTGCTGAGCATATTTTATTGTCTTCTCATTCTTTGGAAAATTCTTTGGAAAATATTTCAGAACTCTGTTAACCGGAACATTCATCTTCCATGGTCTCCCCGTCCTCCCAACTTTTTCCATAAGTTGGAGTATGCAATATATTTTTACTTTCAAAGCTGCCCTTACAGAAGATACAGACAGAAGTCCCTTCTAGATGTTTTGTGTTACTTGTTTTTGTCTATCTTAGGTAGTAAAAGTTAATGATCTGTATTTGAAAGAGCCAGCTAAAAATGATATTCAGAAATAAATAGGACATGTTCAAATTTATGTGCATTTAACTTTATTCTCCCTGACTTAAAGTAGTTTTTCTCTGGTCATACCTGAAGGTCAGATTTTGAGCAGCAGTTCCCCATCTTCCTCTTTCCTCCCCAATTCTTTGCTTCTTCTACCATTTTGGTTTGTAGGAATGGTCAGCAAGCAAATGGGGAAACCAACTTGAATCTTCAGCTCATACTTCTGCTAGATAAGAAGCAGGAGGGGCTCATGGGATAGGGGAAATCCTGGAATTTGATGGGTAGTGGTGACTCCCTGTCCCTGGAGAATCAAGACAACCCCCTCCCCCACGCCACCCCAGAAAATGTTCTATCAATAAGATATCTACCAGCCTCTTAGCTGGAGCTAGACTGAAATAACCTTCTAGAAGGCAAGGCATGGGGCTGCTTAGTGGTAAAACAACTTGAGCAGGTTTAACTCTTCCTTTCCTCCCAGGACCTGCTCTCATTGTTCAAATACTTTGCTTATTCTGCGCTCCCTGGATACTAGAATACTGGAAATCCCTGCATTGCCCTCCTTCTTGTTTAGTGGCACAGAGAGACCTCAAAGCTTGTGAGAATGTGTGACTGTTAGGCCAAGAGTGTCCTTGCAGCATGTAAGCACAGCTGTTGTGCCTATGGGATGCACCAGGCAGTTAGGCGTGAGTGGGGCCGAGCAGAAGCAGCCGAGGAAGCCAGAAGGGAAGGAGAGGTTCTGAGAGCTGATGCAAAGGGGTCCAGGAGCCCCGGCTCTCAGTCCCAGCTCTGCGGCTTTCTCATTGCAAGCACCGAGGAGCTGACTTGCAGGTACCTGGTGAGAGGCAGCCCCTGAGTGAGTGGACACATTAGGCTGTGTGTTGCCCTGGACCAGTCACTCAACTTCTTGCCTTGGAACCTCATCTGTTCAGTGGAAATAATGTTAGCTTCTCCTCTCAGGGTTGTGGGGAGGACAAAATCAAATCATAGAGATGAGAGCCTTTTGAAAAGTTGATAGTGCTGCAGAGTATAAAGTGGGTCTTTTCATTGTGTTTCATAAGTATGGGGAGACTTGAATTGCCCCTGTGTTGGGTTTACTTCTTGCTTTAGTTGAATCTATTTTCTGGTATTAATTTACACAGGAAAATAGACCATTTTTCTTGAGTTGGCCCGTACTGAGAATTATTTTCAGTTGTTGGTGTCAATACCATTCACAGTGAAGTTATTTGAACAATGTAGTCACCCAACTTGCAGAAGAGGCATTTTTGTTTAATGCCTATCTCTCCATTGGTGTTTAGATATAAAAAGTATGGGGCCTGACTTTTCACCTTTTAAACTGATTTTGGGTGTTTATTCAATGGTTTATGAACGCAGACTCTGTAGACCTCTTTAAAGTGAGGGTTGTGGATGTCTGTGGGGATTTGCCAGGACACTGGATTCAGTCCAGAAGGGCCTCTGTGGCCCACTGTGGAAGGTGGCAGGTGGCAGGTGGCTCTTACCCTGGCCTCCACCCTGGGCAGCTCATATCCATGTGTCACCAAAGGGGCACATGGCTTAGCCCTGAGAGAGCTTTCTTAAGAAGCCAAACTGACCTCAGATCTGACTCTACCTCTCCACAGTGCCGGAAGCTACCCAGTGACCCCCAGGAGCCCACCAAGAAAAGCCCCCGGGGGGCTTCAGATTCAGGAAAAGAGCACAATGGAGTCAGGGGAAAGCACAAGCACCGGAAGCCAGCCAAGCCGGAGTCCCAGTCTCCAGGAAAACGAGCCGATGGCCACGAGGAAGGTAGGCCCTGACCTTCTGGGCTGGGCTGCAGAGGGAGCCCCGTGGCATGTTCGTGGGGGAAGAGGGGCTCTGGGACTGACTGGAAAAGTGAGACTTCTTCACTATGGAAGGAAGATATAATTGACACCTCTGGAGTTGAAGCAAGGGAGGAGGGAGCAGGGGCTTATTCTACTCACTCTGAACACGAAGCAAAGCACACTCTGAAGGCCAAAGGAGGTAGTTTCAGACAGACAAAGGGCGGTCCTACAACAGAGGAGCTGACCCATTTTCCTGCAAGGGGGCTAGGCTCAAAGAAGAAATAAGTTTAAGGAGGATTTAAACAAAAGCAGCAGAATGGGGTTCGTTATACTGTTTTTTCTACCGTTGGGTATGTTGGAAAACTCCCATTTTAAAACAATAAAAATAAATAGTGAGCTAGAAGGTTTTAGAGAAATCCTAAACCTTTATTATCATTTAGAGACACACAGGATGTTTGGGAGTGGGGAGTACTTAACCTGTATGCTCTGCGACAAATAGTTTCTGGTTGCCCTCATCAGGAACAGAATCCCAAGCATTCCTGACCACAGTTGTCTGTGTTCATGGTCTTGCCTGCTCGTGGGACACGACCTGCCTCTTCTAGTCTGTTCTCATGTGGTAGTTTTCCTCTGTTCACCGCTCCTTGCTCCCATCTTTCTGACCCGCTCAGTCCTTCCTATAAGATTCACTGAAATTGCCTTTCTCTGGGACCTGCTCTAGCTCAGTTATGACTTTGTTGAGGTGCAGCAGCCTCAGAGTCATACAGGCAGCCAGGCCTTCTATTTTCTGGCATGCTGTTGAATCAGTTCTGTGCCCTGCCTTTTTTGCCATTAGCACAAATGACCAAACTCCAGTTTTCAAAAGCCACTGGGAAATGCTCATTCTTTACAAGAGGTATGTATGTGATTGCAGCATAAAAGGAGCTAACAAATGTGACCGGGTAACCACAGGGTAGACACAAACCCTCCCTTGATTTTTACACCTGAGCCTCTCAGGTGGGGTTTCCGGTTTTTAGGCTCTGATTGTGATATTATTTCTGCCTTTTACCCCCAAACCACATGTCACTCCAGGTTCCTTGGAAAAGAAAGCAAAGAGCAGTTTCCGTGACTTCATCCCTGTGGTTCTGAGCACCCGGACGCGCAGTCAGTCTGGTGAGTGAGGCAAAGGCGATGGCCCACCTTGGCATCCTCTGTGAAAAGACAGGTAGAAATCTGAGTGAGCGATTTTCCCATCAGCCCAGGAGGAGAGTTGGGAAGTTGATTCGCTGTGCCAAGATGCCCAGCTCTTTGAACAGACAAGAGAGTCCCATGTGGGGGCTGAGGACATTGCCCACGATTTTAGGACTATTTGCTTAGCTTTTCAGAGCAGGGATATGACCTCTCTTGTTGGGAGCCAGTGGTGGAAAGAGGAAAGGCCTGTGCCACTCAGGGAAGCTGGTTCTACTCCAAGCTTTGCCGTCTCCCGATTATTGGGGACCAATCTCAAGCACAGACATTTAACCCTTGTGCCTCGGTCCTATTGCCTATGTGTTAGGCATCATCAGAAATGGAAAGGCGATTGAGTCATCAGGGTCAGCAGAATTGCATTCAGCCCCCGGGATTTGTATTGGTCAACCCCTGGGGTCTAAAAAGAGCTAGCCCTTCCCACCACCACTTTCTCCTGCTAGCCTCCACATTGGTGCACAGGGCTAGAGATGGTTGTCCTGGTTCACCCAGATCTCCATGCAAATCAGATAGAATGGGGAAGCAGGGCACAGTGTAAACTCAGTTATCTGACATTCTCTTAACTGGCACCTCAGCACATGGTGAGCGTGGTGGTAATTGGGGCTCATAATGATGGCCTGGAGGCCTCGCAAAATCGTGAAGTGTCCTCTGAATCATCAAAGAGCGATTACGTTACAGCCAGCCCCATTTTAGTGTTAAACACATTGTACTGTATTTGATTCTTTGGAAATTGGTGATCCCTGTGTGATCTCTATGGTGATTCTGTATTAACCAGAATATTAGATTAACCAGAACACTTCGTTCCCTGCCTGGTCCGTATAATGGAAAGTTTGCTGGCTATTTGCTGTCTTTAAGTGGTCTGACTGACTCAAAGCTTTGGTCAAGAGCTGCTCTGTTCGCCTCGAATTGTTTCTTTCTTCTGCTGGCCTTGCTTGGGTCTGGGGATTTTGAGTTAATAGATGGGCCTTGGGAGAAAGGTGGTAGCGTCTCACAGCTGCTTTGAGGAAGGTGTCAGGTCTCCTGTTGTGCGAAACCGGGCCAATTTAGGATTGTACTTTTGTGGTTTTCCACAGTTGAAGGAAAGAGTGAGGAGAGAAAACGGCCTCTTGGTGTGGTGGCTGGGGAGTCCAGGAGAGGTGCCATCTGTCCCAGGGTGGTCGGGAGAGGAGGGGAAGTGCCTGCCCAGTGGTGAGGCACAGCTGCAGCGAGAGGGGCAGGCGGGCGGCTGGGAGCAAGCTCCACCCCTGAACTCTTGGCAGCTCAGTAGGAGGTGGGGTCAGTTGAAGGGAAGAGGGCGTGGCTGCGAAGCATTTGGGCGTGGCTAAACCAGGCTGTGTCACAGGAAAGGGCCTCCTTGCTTCGCTTTTCCTGAGACTCTTCTTTTGGGATGATTCTGCTTGTTCAGGGTGGCTCTGTCAGCGAGAGCATTGGTGCCACAGTGCGAGTGGGGCTGGAGAACAATGCCAGTCTGTCCCCCCGCTGCTACTACACCCTGATTTCCCAAACAGCAGGGGCCCGTGGCCCTCTCCTGCCTCTCACACAATGCTTGGAAAGCCTTGTAAGCACTAAGCACGTGTTTGGGAAATGAATCCAAGTGGCATAATAACGTGGAGGAGTGAGGGTGTGTGTTCCTAATACCTGATAGTTGAATGATGTTTCAGACTCTGTCATGCACTTATGGGGGAAAGATCTCATTTGAGCCTCAAAACAGCCCTGTGAAGTGAGTAAGGCGAGAACAGTGTCCACATTTTATAGATGAGGAAACAGGAATGAAGGAACTTTCCCGAAGTGTACAGCTGATAACTGGCAGAGCCTGAACTTGAACCCAGACCTTCAGATTCCTAGCCCAGGGTACTCGCTTCAACAACACGTTTTGTCCTTTGAAGAGATACCTGACCGTCCTCTGTACATCCCGTCCACAGGAAGCGTCTGCAGCTCCTTTGCTGGCATGGCAGACAGTGACATGGGAAGCCAGGAAGTCTTCCCCACGGAAGAGGAAGAGGAGGTGACCCCCACCCCCGCTAAACGTCGAAAGGTGAGAAAGACCCAACGGGACACCCAGTATCGCAGCCACCATGCCCAGGACAAGACCCTATTGAGCCAGGGCCGCAGGCACCTGTGGCGAGCCCGAGAAATGCCCTGGAGGACAGACGCCACCCGGCAAATGTGGGACACCAATGAAGAAGAGGAGGAAGATGAGGAGGAGGGCCTGGTGAAGAGGAAGAAACGGAGACGGCAGAAGAGCCGAAAATATCAGACTGGGGAGTACCTGACTGAGCAGGAAGAGGAGCAGCGGCGGAAAGGGAGAGCAGGTAAGGCCGGCCAGGGGGCTGCTGGCCCCGCAGCAAGCTTGGCTTCTGGGAACCTTCGGGCAGCTCGGGTGTCTGCACCTCTGCTTTCTCTGCACCAGCCAGAGGCCTCTGGACCCATAGAAACCTGGTGCTTTATCTCCAGCTGCCAGAGGGGGTCACTCAGCTCCAGCCCCAAGCTTTGGCTTTGGGTTGAGATTGAATGAGTTTGAACTGGCCTGCAGGTGAGCTGAGGACACGAAGGCCCAAGCCCTCCAGTTTCTCATAGAAGTCTGAACCTGTGGGCAAAGCCACAGTGACATCCTTGGCATGGGACAACTCGATACCAGGGAGTTCTCTGGTTGGCTTCAGGGAGTTGAGTCTTTTGGGAGGACAGGTTCTCTCTCCTAGAATCTTGGGTTCAAGAAGAAAGAGGGCATTGGCTGCCTTTTCTGGGATGCCTCCAGCCCCTAAACTAAAAGAAGCACAGTGGTTCCCTCAAACCAACAGAAGAGCTTCAAGTAGAAGTGGGCACAACCTTGCTTTCTTGGTTAAAGCCAAAAAGATCATTTAGAGGCGGAGTGAAGCTTTGAGGTGACCCAAGGTGGCACCATTTTTGTTGGATCTGAGTTGGGAAAGAAGGCAGCCCAAAGAGAAAACCCGGCTTCCTTTGTCTACGTCAAATGTTATAATATGTAGTCATGGAGTCACAGACTGTCACAAGAGGCTAATACCGATATGTTCCACTAAGTACTTTTTAGGGGCCCGTTCATATAGTGGATTACTAAATGAGCCAAAAGCCCATCTCTGGGTTCTATAAGGACACCTCTGTCTCTCACTGTCATTCTCTGACCTCTCCCCTTGAAGCAACAGTTAATTGTCTCCTATATTGCATTCATCTGGGCTGCTGGTAAACGTCTGCAGTCTTATTAGCTCAGACTGAATAACCTCGTATTGAGTGGGTGGTAGATTCTGGGTTTGCTATAATGAAGAGAAGGCTTAACCTCATTTCCGGCCCTGTTTAAGTGGAGATATGTATGGTATGTATCCCTATGCTCAAGACAGTAATTGAGCTAATTTTCCTCAACGGTGTGAGAGAGTGGGGACAATTTTCCCTTTCTTCTGCCAAAGCAATAATGGATCAGTGAGGAATGACTTGTCAAACCATTGGCCTCAGCCACTTGTTTTAGGATGAAGAGGAGCTTTTGTATCACCTGATGTTCTCTAATGGGGCCTGGTTTCCTAGCTTGGAAGCTTCCTGTGGGATTTATCAGCTCTTGGAACCAGAAGGACCTTTGAGGTTGCCTAGTCTAGTCTGCCACCCAGTGCAGAGATGGAGGTCTCCACAGCATTCTTGACAGGTAGACAGCTAGCCTTTGCTTGAACACCTCCAGTAATGTGGAGAGCACCACCGATCAAGGCATCCTACTTGATTTGGAAAGTAGGTCATTCTCCCTCCATTGATGTGACTAAGGGTTTTGCGTTGAGGCAGGTGGATTTGGCATATGGTCTGGTCACCTTCCTTCAGGTCTAATGATGGCTTCTTCATGTAGGAATTGCCTGACAAATAGCCGTCTTCTCAGAAAGCTCCAATCCCTCCTACTACTACCTGTCTTTGAGGTTGACGGACAATCAGGCAAAGGCCAAACTAGGCAGGTCGCCCTACTCCTGTCTGGGCCTCATGGCCTTTCCTTTCATCCTGGGATTGGCTATCTCCCTTCTTGACCTGAGAAGTGGGTAGGAAGAGCGGCTTCCACTCATACATCTACTGCCTCTGCTCTCTGTTCTTTTGTGTGCTACAATAAAGCCCTTGCTTCTCTGCGATCAAATAAACTCCAGAGTCTGCCCTGCCCTGGGTAAATGGGGTAGGGAGCTGTTTCTTTTCCTGTGGCATTGAATGCTATAATATGGTTTCCCCATGTTTCCTGAGGTCCTCACAAGGCCTGGTTCTGTTCCTTCCTCTTTTGCCTCAGGCTGAACTTGTTGCATCAAAAGCCCTAGTTTAGAATGTACTGGCTAGAAGTGCCATTAGAGACCATCTAGCATGGCAATTCCTGGACAGGTTGTGGGGACCCCCTGCTGGGCTGGGACTAGTTGGGAGAAAGGGGTGGTATACCAGCTGGCCTTCTAAGAGCTGTTCATAAGCTATAGCCAGTTCCTCACCTTGGAATGATGACTCCCACATCTGGATCTGCCCTGGGCAATGTCACACACGAGAGCCCATGTCAAGATCAGGGGAGGCGATTTGAGAACTCTTAAATCTCAATCCCTTCCTTTCAGAAATTGGAGAAACTGAGACTGTTGTTAATTCACTTCAGAGACTTACTGATCTTTTGCCTTGTGCTAGCCATGGTGTTCAGTCCTGTGGGAGAGATGGCCCTGCCTAAAGAGCTTGCACTTAAATAATACAATAATGATGGGTTACCCTGTATATCACTTTATAAAAGAATCTTGCATTTAATTCTCATACCATTCCTGTGATGTGGATCCTGTTCTCCCCATTTTACAGATGTGTAAACTGAGGCTCACAGAGATTGACTTGCCTGCAGCCAATTATACAGTTAGTGGCCAAGCCACATAACACTAATGTTAGAAGATAAGGGTAAACACAATGTCTCGCCCCTGCACATGGGGTTTAGGACAGACCCTATGAGATGAGGCTCTCAGTAATGCCATTCCCAGCAGGCCTTTTTGAAATTGGAATGCACTTTGTGCAATGAGCTGCAGCTAGAATTAGAGATGTTGCCCGGTGTGTTCCAGTGACACTGGTGACTTGGTTTCCAACCAGGAAAGGCAGCAGGTTTCTGCCATTGGCTGCCAGCTAAGTAGGCCCATGGCACTTTCTGGTTTGGGGAAGTTTCTGTGGCTTTGATCTTTGTGTCTTCAGGGAGTGACAAGCAGAGCCATCAGGTGGGTAGGGGTGAGACTGTGAGGGTGTGTTTGAGACTTTAGCAGAGCTGCTGAGTTCGTTATCATATTGGAATGGAGAAAGACACAGGGGATGGGGAAAAGGGTGAAAATAAGTTCTGATTTGCTCTGGACTGTGGGGAAATCCTTTTAAAATTGCCCTCATCTTGGGGACAGCCAGATGGGTCGCCCCCTGCTGGCAGGGCTTGGATTTGTCTCCTGCTTGTGGAGGAGGGTCTTTGATGTGGAAGTGTAGTGTCCATTCAAGAAGCATTTAGCGGAATAGTCAGCACTGTACCAGATACTGATAGCCGATAGTTATGCAACTATGCACTGTGATTCTAATCCCCCAAGTCCTCTGATTCATCTTAGAGGAAGGCGCTGCTTTTCTGTGTTTCATTTCTCTGACATCCATTCTTTCCTGTTTCTTGCCTTCAGATTTAAAGGCCCATAAGCAGAAGACTTCCCCCCAAAGTTCGGAACACCGCCTCAGGAACAGGAACCTTCTCTTGCCCAACAAAGCCCAGGGGATCTCGGATTCACCAAATGGCTTCCTCCCAAATAACCTGGAGGAGCCAGCCTGCCTTGAAAATTCAGAAAAGCCATCAGGAAAGCGAAAGTGCAAGACCAAGCACATGGCAAATGTCTCAGAAGAGGCAAAGGTACGTTGCCTCCCTGGGGAGTTGTCCAGGGGAGGGGAGTGGGCTGGAGGAGGCAGGCTTTCCATCAGGCTCCTCGGTCAATAATCCTCAGAGGGGGGCAAGGAGTGACTGGGGAGAACCAAATTAACCCATGTTTGTTAAAATATTCTAAACCAGTTCTAGAAGGGTTGGAGGGCGGATTCGAAGAATAGGCACTAAAGTTAGGGCTAACTATAGGGTTTGACCCGTGATGGCTTTTCCTCTACAATCCTCGGATCTCCTTTGAGTTAAGGAAGAGTTAAAGAGTATGGCAGGATGTTAGCCTGAATAGCTTGTTAACATCCAATCAAGAAGCTTTTGTCTGGGCTTAACTCACTGGAAACCAATCATGGATCTTTCTGAGTCAGTCAAGGTAGAAAACAACTTGTAGAAGGAGGATTTTGATGTCCAGACAGAGGTTGCTTGAGGGTGAGGCTGAGGGAATTCCACTTGGGCCCAGGTTGTAGCTGCGCTTCCCCACCCCCAGCCCCACTTCCTTTGCTCTTGTGTGTGGAACCACAGGAGCGAGGGGGAGGGCATGCAGCAGTCAGTAGCCAGCCACGCACTCTTAGAACCCCCGTTCAAACCCAACATCTCTTTTGGGTCTGATGTTCACAACATTGGTGGTAGGTTCCACATTGTACTATTAGAAAAAAACCAGACAGTCCTCATCCTGGGTGAGCTTTACATTGGATAGAAGTGAAGGTCCATGGTATGTATTTGTCATTAAGAACTAAAAAACAAAACAAAAAAGGACATATTGGGCTTGTTTTGGTGGCTATGACTCTTACTACTCTCTCCAGCTGCAGAGCAGGAATCCCTGAGTGGCACTGGCAAAGGGTGGGACCCAGGTGCTTGTCTGCCCCTCCTTTTCCTTCTCCCTCCCAGCTCAGACAAGGTACTTAAGGCTATTTCCTCATCTTTAAAAATGGAGATGGCACTCCACACCCTTTCAGCCTCAGAGAGTGCTTGGGGGAACAAAGGAGGCAACCTCTGTGGCAGGCTTTGATAACCTAAAGTGCTCTCTGAGCGTTGGTGTGTAGCCTCACATCCTTGTGCTTCAGGCGGGGGCAAGAATGAGGGACAGAGGCACGGTGTGGCGTGGCGTGGCATGGTAGCAGTGTCCATTCCTTCTGACCCCAGAACGGAATGGGAGAAAGCCAGGGTCCTGGGGACAGAGCAGGGGACTCTACTCTGTGTGAAGGGCCTCATTCACGTTATCATTCATAATCCCTCCAGTGGCTCTTAGAGGTCAACACTTTTATTTTCCTTATTTTGTAGTGAGGAAACAGACTCAGGGAGGTTAAGGGACTTGTGTGAAGTTGCTTAGTGGTCATGAGTGACAGAGCTGGGACGTTAAGTAGGCTTGTCTGCTTCTGGAGTTCCGGCTTGGTCCATGTATCTTTCAGACTCTGAATGGGTGGTTTCTGTCTATATCTGGGAGACACTGGGGGAGGGGATGGTTAGGCAGGAAACACTGTAACCTCCCCTGAGTAGCTCTGGCAAAAGATGGGCATCCCAGGCTCCTGCCTTCCCCACCCCTCCTCCTCAGATGGCCACATCCCACACAAATGTAACCAGTTGCCTGACATTGAGCAGCAGACACTGATACTTCTGTCTGGTTATTCTGCCTGACAGTCTGTCTGCTGAAATGTTCTCCTGAAGAGGTTTTTGTCCCTCCCCAGGGCCTCCCTTTCTCCCTTCCGCCTTTCTTTCTCTCCCAGTCACCACCACCTGCTCTGGTTGCCCCCCATGGCACCGGGCTTTGTAGTGGGAAGCAAGGCAGTAGGGGGGAGGGCAGGGGACGCTCCTGCAACACTGACGTGGGGCACTGGCCCAGGGCTTCTTCCCACAGGGGCTCAGAGCTGGGGAGTGGGGGAGGGGTCCCCCACTTGTTCTCACCCCTCCTCTCAGGCAGCCTCCCTTGCTGCTCTCTGGCAGCTCTGGCTCCCAGAAGGAGAATCACCCTCTGGCTCCTGGCTTGGCTTCATGAAAACCTGTGTCTTTACCCGGCATCCTCCAGGCCTGCCATTGTACATTCTATCTTCCTTGTACCCTCATAGCTGGTGCCTTCCTGCTAGGGATCGCACCTCTCTGCCCTTTCAGAATGGGGACTGATCATGGCTTCTTGTGGTCTTGGGATTTACCAAAGCAAACGAATGCCCCGAGCCTTCATTTTTTCTCTGCTACAGCTCTTTTCCTGGCCTTATGTCTTTCTAGGCATAAAACTCTCCTGGCTACCCAGGCCTCTGCACGTGGCTGCTTGAATCAAATCAACAAATATTTTGGGCAATAATGTGCCCAGCCCTGGGTTAACTGCTGTAAGGAATGAGAGAGATGACAGTATGAATCCTCCCCCAAGGAGCTCAAAACCTAGCAGGGGAGGCAAGACTTACCTGTGAAACACTGGAAGGAAAGAAGAAAGTGAAGCATCAGGCATCAGGTTCTGTGACTCAGACCAGGTTCTCTGGATGTGAAGAGAGAGGGCAGTGGGGGCTGGAGGGTTGTAGCATATTGCAGAAGACATAGGGTTTGAGTGAGACCTTGATGCTCTAAGAGATTTGGATAAGTCGGTTATACTAGTTATCTATTGCATTATAACAGATTACGTACTCTAAAACTTAGTGGCTTGACACAACAGTAAGTGGAATTCAGGAGCAGCCTAGCTAGGCCTGGCTTGGGGTCTTTCATGAGGCTGCCGTCAGGGCATCAACAGGGGCTACATTCCTTTGAAGGCTTGACGGGGATGGGAAGATCTGCTTCCAGGGCAGCTCCTCACATGGCTGACAAGTCCATGACACTTGCTGACAGGAGGCTCCAGTTCCTTGCCACATAGAGCTCTCTAAAGGGCTGCTTGAAGGGCCGGCCCATGTCTCGCTTGGGAGAGTGTGGTACTGATAACACCAAGGCCACAGGTTCGGATCCCTGTATAGGGATAGCGGTTAGCTCACTGGGAGAGCGTGGTGTTGACAACAGCTAGTCAAGGGTTAAGATCCCCTTACCAGTCATCTTTTAAAAAATAAATAAATAAAAAATAAAGAGCTGCTTGAGTGTCCTCATAACATGGCAGCTAGCTTTTGCCACAGCAAGTGATCCAGAAGAGAGCAATGCAGAAGCCACAGTGCCCTCTAGGACCCATCCTTGGTCACACACCGTCATTTTTGCAGTCTCCTATTGGGTACACGGGTCAGCCCTATCCAGCGTAGGAGGGGGCTACACAAGAGCATGAGTATCTGGAGGTGGGGATCTTCAGGGCCATCTTGAAGGCTGGCTACCTCCGTCTGCTGTCTGCCCCCCCAATGATACATGTCCCCCCAACATGCAAAGTATACCCACCCCTCCAAAGGACCCCCAAAGTCTTGTCCAATTATGGCATCAGCTCCAAGTTTAGGTTCAGGTGCAGATGAGGCTCCTTTGGTCTGGTTCTCCTTGAATACAGCTCCTTGAGCACAGTTCCTCCCAATCTGAAGACCCCTGGTCTAAAGAGACAAGTTACCTGCCCCCATGGACCCAATACCCACGGTAGGACAGGACAGGCATGGAAACCCACTATAGACATTCCAGTTCAGAGTCGGGGGAAAGGGAGGCACACATGGGTCACTCAGGAGGATAGGTCTCTCCTAACGCTTTGTGAGCAACCTACCCTGTTCGTTGTGCTGGAGCCCTTGCAGTTCATTCTCTCAAAGACCCTGCAAGGGAGAAAGTGAGGCTCAGAGAGGTTGGGCCTTGCCCTAAGTCTTGTAGCTACTGGATGGCAAAGGCAAGATTCAAACCCAGGTATGTCTGATTCCTGAGCCTGAGCTCTTTCTACCACCCCAGGTAGGCCTGGGTCTGATCTGAGGACACAGTGTGGTGAAAGATGGGAAAAGCCTATGAGGGTTGGACAAGGGGAGAAGGTTTTTGTAACAAGAGTGAGCTTTAAGAGCTGTGCCTCTTTAGTCAAAGATAGTTGTCCCCACTTTTCTTTACTCTTCAGAGTTTTTCTGCTTATTTATAGATATGACTTGTAAAAACCTCAATAATTGGGGATCAAGGCAGGTAAAGAAGGCATGCAGAATGCTGGAGAGAAGCTGGGATGTCCCCTCACTCTTTGATTTCCAGTCCCTTCGTCATTCCTTGGTTCAGGGGTTGGGAGCGGGATGAGGATTTGAGCCTCTTTGCATCTCCCCACTGGGTGGAAATGCATGGGAACCCTTGCTGATCCTGGAAACACCGGTCCAGCCTCTAGCCTGAAACCTGATCGTGGTCTGGGCCATTTGGGGTACTATAAGCCAAGTGCAACATGTACACAGATAAGATGGCTTTGGCAGCTGGGTGGAAAGGCCATGATGGATGGGACATGTTGCCTGGCCTAACCCAGAACTCCATCTCTGCTTTCCAGGGTAAAGGTCGTTGGAGCCAGCAGAAGACACGATCTCCCAAATCTTCCCCCCCAATGAAACCTACAGAACCACGTAAACCCTCTAATTCCCGAAGTGCCGGCCCAGAGGAGGCCTTGGAGTCACCCACAGCCCGGCAGATCCCCCCAGAGGCACGCCGACTCATAGTGAACAAAAATGCTGGCGAGACCCTCCTACAGCGGGCAGCTCGACTTGGCTACAAGGTAAGGAGCTCCCTGCGCACAGGGTGCCATGGGCCTGAGTGTCTGTGGAGAAGCTTCTCTGCTGTTTGGGGCTGCGTCCAGGCTGGCCTCCCTCTGCTGCTCAGGTCACCTCTGTGGCTGCCTTGCCCCTTGTCCGATCTCAGCGTGTGGGAATGCAGGCTCATGTGAATATCAATTTGGGATGACTGCAATTGAAATGGTAATGCCAGATCATCAAGAACATTCCTAGGCCAGGAACTGCATTTTTGGATTTTCATGTTGTCTTGGTTTTTGCTGGGTGGTGGCTCCCTGACTAAGGAGCAACAGGTAATCGCTGCTTCCTCTTCATCTCTTCCTCCAGCTACCCCTCATTTTGGCTTTTGATAGAGGGATCAGGAGTATGTTCGAGGGCTGAGGCTGAGCTAACCTCACCTTGTATACTTCCCTAGAGATTGGAAAGAGGGCAGGAAAGGAAGCTGTCATTTATCGCACACTTCTTTTGTCATGACAATAGCTTTGCTTACTTCGTATTTCATCTTCACAGTAAGCCTGTGGAGGTAGGCTTTATTATCCCCATCTTACAGATGAGAAGGTCAAAGCTAAGTGATACGTCCACGGTCACTCAGCTACTCCGTGTATATGACTCTAAATTCAAACCAAGCTCTTCTGATTTCCAAGGGCCAGCGAAGGGGTGGAAGACTGACTCATTTACCATAATTAAATTATGTTGTTGGACATTTCAGTTGTTTCCCACTTTTTGTGGATATAAGCTCTCTGAGCATGTACCTTTGCCCACCACGTGACTATTTCCTCAGCATTCACTCCTAGCTGTGGAGTTGCCGGGTTACAGAGGAAGCCTTGTTTCAAGGCTCTCGTCACCTGCAGCCGACTGGTTTCAGCTGCGGACAGTCAGGCTGGTCAGCTTGACGTGACAGCGTATCACCGGCCAACAGCCCATCTTTCCTGGGCACCTAGCGCGGGTGCCTGGAGAGCTGCCAAGGGACACCTGAAGGAAAAATGGTGACCAGTCCCTTCCCTCAAGGATAATTTTCTTGTACCCAGGGCAAAACCAGAAAATGAGAAAGCATCGGAGAAGCCAAGAGGACAGAGCACGAGTACATAGGGCAGCCCATCCGGGAGGGAGTAGGGAGTCTGGGGCATGGGCGAGGCGGGTAGGAGGGCTTGTGCTTCCTCCTGGGTGAAGGCAGCCTGACAGTTTCTGTACCACCACAGGCATACACAGGCGCTGTAGCCAGCCAGCGACCTGTGAGCTGTCAGGTGGAATGCCTGAGCTGCCCGTGTCCCCAGTGTCCTGGGAGGGCTGATGATAGTGCACCGCAAGGGTCCAGCACTCTGCAGGCCAGGCAGCCAGTAACGATGCCAGCCTCCCCCCTGCCCCTCAGCCCGGTTCCCAGCTTCATCCCTCACCAACTTGGACGCTTCAGTCCCCTGAGTCTCACCTTTGGGCCTATCGGCTCAGCCCAAGGAAGATAAGCATTAAAGTGTGGACGAATGACTGCACTGGATTATTCCAGGAACAAGCCTGACTTGAGGGGAGGGCTGGAAGTGACTGCCCTGGCATGAACATTGGACCAGCCTCCAAGGATAGTGTTTAAAACAACTCTTTGTTCCTCATTCTCGAATTACCAGCAGAGGTTGTGCTTGCTACCACGTGTCTTATTTCCCTCGTCTGGGGCTGCCTTGCAAAGCTCAGGGAGTCGAGGTCTGAGCATTTGAGTGCTGGGTGGGCAGGTGAGCCTCTCTGAGGACCTCACCCCAGTGACCACCACCCAGATGAATATCCACGGCCATAGGAAATGTCTCTCCACTGCCAAGGAAACGGCCCAGACCTGGCGCCCTGGTGATGATGGCTCAGGACTGACTTCGGTGACAGAAGATTTGTGACATGCCTGTCAGTCCCTGCTATAAAGGGCAGGCTCTGAGACTCCTCAGACATTTGGGGAGCTTCCAGAATTAGACCTCTCTTTGCTCACAGAGCTATCTCTGTCCCCACAGGATGTTGTTCTCTACTGCCTCCAGAAAGACAGTGAGGACGTGAATCACCGTGATAATGCTGGCTACACAGCCCTGCACGAGGCCTGCTCCCGGGGCTGGACCGACATCCTGAACATCCTGCTGGAGCATGGGGCCAATGTAAACTGCAGCGCACAGGATGGCACGAGGCAAGAAGGCCACTCATCCCCCGAGTCCCACCCACACACTCCCAGCTCAGCCCCTCACTCAAAGGAACTTGCCCCAGCTGGACCTCTGCAGTGCATCAGGCTGCAAGATGCACAGATGCCTTGTCAGGAGGTGTTTCAGGAAGACTTTTGTAGACAGAAGAGGAAACCAGTTTAGGGCAGGGGCGAGGCATTCCTGGGGGGCCAGTCCACGTTGGTTACTAAGGGGAGGCTGGGGTGTCTAGGGACCATCCCATTATGTACAGCTGTCACCAGGATGACCGCTCAGGCTTCTCTCAAATCATCCTGGTGGGGCATCTGTCATAGGCAGAATCTAGGGCTTTAGGAAGTGGGAAGCTGACCTTGGGGTAATATTCCAGATTTGAGTTTTTTAATTTCATGTCTATACACTTTAAAAAACTATCCCTCCTGTGTCCTAGAGAAATTGTACCCATTCTCCTCTGTTCTAACAGAGCCTATTTCCTGAGCTGCTTACCAAGTAGGGGGACCTGGACCACAGGATGCAGTCTCTACTTGGCCATGGCCTGGTGTGTGGAGCCACACTGCTCATCCCTGCTCTTGAGCAGTCACCCGCTTGAGCAGTTCTTACCCTGCTCCTGACGTCTGCTTTAACTTGATCCTCGCTCAGAGACCCATTCTCAGCTGAACTCCAGAACTATCAGTGGAGCTACATCATAACTAGGGACTGTCCCAAGATGGGGGGAGCATAAGAGAGAGAGTGATGGGAGGGAGGAGTAAGAAGTACGGAGAGAGGAGGAGGAGGTAGGAGATGGTATCGGGTGCAAGCCAGAGGTGGTTCCCCACCCTAAGTCTTAGCCCACATTCCCCTGGGGTGCCCTGGGGTCATCTCACTTTTTCCCCTGGTGAGGTAGCCCAAAGCCTTGACACCCCACTTCTCACCCTCTGCAGGCCAGTTCATGATGCGGTGGTCAATGACAACCTGGAGACTATGTGGCTCCTGCTGTCCTATGGGGCCGATCCTACGCTAGCCACCTACTCGGGTCAGACGGCCATGAAGCTGGCCAGCAGTGACACCATGAAGCGCTTTCTCAGCGGTAAGCACGGCCCAGGCCTCTGATTCCTGACCTCGTGGGGAGAGCCTCTTCATCTCCCTCCATCTCTGACCTCTCCTATGAGGGGTGTCCACCCTCTTCAAACACCTCAGAAATCTCTATCCACTTGCAAAAGCTCAAAGGCCTGCTTCCTCTCACCCCCATGCCACGAGTGCATGCGTCCTCTTCAGAGCCCCGCTAGTCTGCAGGGACCCATCTCACAGCCAGGTATCCAGGGTGGGTCTCCTTGTGGGACAGCAGCCCCACTAGTATGTCTAGTTGGAGGCAGAATGCATTGACCTGTGCTTTGAGTGGGATCAGTTGCAAAGAAGTGACACTTAGCATTTTACTTTTGTTGTTGCAATTTTTGCCTGTTTGTGATCAAAGTGGAACCCCTGGGACCCTTCCCGGAGCTTCATTCCTCCCAGTCCTGGCCTCTGGTAACTGTGATGTCCCCTCTGCATCCTGGCACCCTCCTTCTTTCCATTCTTTTCTCTTCCTCCCTCACCTGCTCCTTCTAGAAAAGTGTCTGGTGTTCAGGCCCATGGTAAGGGCCACAAGCCAGCACATTTATTTTCTCATTAGTGGATAGCAGCTGTTTGTCTGCAGTTAGATAGCTCTACTGAGGTGGGCAGGGGGGACAAGGGGAGGAGGGGAGGCTAGCTTGGGCATGCTCAATAGGAATCTCCTCAGACTTGACCTCCGAATAAAGGAGCCCCACCTCTTAGTGACATCACAGCTTGGCCATTGCTCCAGCAGTTACTGCTTTGGACTGTCTGAGTGATGCAGCAGCTGGGAATTGTATCTCAACCTCCTTGAGGGCTTCAATATTTGTAGTAGAACCCCTCTCGGACTAACAGCCAATGGGACCCAGGATTTGCCCAAGACTGCTCCCTGCTCTCACCTGGGCTTTGGCCCTGGTTAGTCCCGAATCCCGACCCCACCAGAGATCCAGTTCTAGTCTCCCGACCAGGAGTTCAGTTGTTTATTGAACAGAAGTTAACTAAGTCGCTGATGATGGAGGAAGACATAAAGGGACCCGAACTAAATATCCTGATGGAAGGAGGAAGTACCACTTTTATAGCAAGCAAAGCTGGGAGGCCTCTAAGGGGGTCTTGACTCCTGCTCAGCCAGCCTCCAGCCTGCCTCCAGTCCAGCTGATTAAGTTCCGGAGTACAGGCCTCAAGCCCTCGCAGCCTGACCCAGGCTCTCCCTGGCTGGGGGCAGGAGGGCTACCTTTTCTGATTTCCCTCCCCACAGTTCTGGGTTCCCAGACATCTTGTCCTTGAGTGGCAGAGCAGCTTTGGGATGTTCATTCAGTCATTTGTCCTGGGCCACTGATGACCATTGGTCCCTTAGCTGAGCCATCACTGTGGGTGTGGGGCTCAGGGCACAGCACCCTTTGTGGCCTCCTCCCACATACCATGCACACATGCCTCAGACACATGCACACGTTGTCTGCACTTCACTGGATTACCAGGCACATTCAGCCCCGATGACCGTCCAGAGCATCTCACTATGATGAACGCACCACATGAAGCTCTGTCTTTGATAAATTGCTATAATCTAGGGACTCTTTGGGCTAGAAACCACCCTCTTGAGGGTCTTGGGGCACTCTGGCTCCAAGTAAAGTGATCTCTGACCACCTCAGTAAGCAGATGCACTCTCTGCTTCCCCACCCCCTCCTCCAGAACACCAAAGGAGTTGGAATGTTGAAACCATTTTAAGTAGTTCAAAAATTAGAAATAAGCATGTTTTTCTCTTTCCTTTTTTGGCGGTTGCCAGTATGGGGATCTGAACCCATGATGTTGGTGTTCAAGGCTGTGCTCTAATCAACTGAGCTAACCAGCCAGCCTTTCTTTCTTTTTCTTATATCTGTCAACTCATCCCAGCTGCTAGCCAGCCTTTTGATGCCTCCTTAAACTAACTCGAAGGCCAGTTGTGTTGCACAATCCCAAGAAGACTTTCTGAACTCTAGCACTTCCTAGCCTGTCCAGGCTGAGCACCTTCATCCAAATCTTGACACCATTTCTCAATTTATAGGCGTGGAACTGGCTTAATAATGGGGTTCAGGAGCCCATGCAGTGTTATAAACTGGGCCACCTCTTTTCCATGCAAAGGCAGAGTCTGTCTGGCTGTTAGGGAAAGTTCTAGCAAGCCGGGCTAGGACCTTACCAGATACCGCAGGGAGGCAGGTGCTAGCAGGAGTCAGCAGGCTCCCAGGAAGTGAGGACTTGGGCCCTAAGGCTATCTTGGCAGGGGTGGGGAGTGGGGGGTGGCGGGGATGGTTGAGAATAATCACGGACTTTTAAAAAAATTGATGTGTAATTCACCTAACATAACCATTTTAAAGTGAACAGTTATTCAGGAGCATTTAGTGCATTCATGATGTTGTGCAACCATCATGGGGCTGTATTGACTCCTTGAACTGAGTATTTTGTTCTCTTTTTTCAACTTTGTACACCTCCCCGCCTGATCTCCAGGAGCCACTGGGGAGAGCGGTGTAAAGGCTGCAGGGAGCACATGAGGTTGGAGGTTGGAGAGGCGGTTCCCTCCACCGCCCCACCTCCCCACGCCCTACACCTGGATGCATTTGCATGCACATCTGGATTTGCTTTATTATTATTATTATTATTATTATTATTTATTTTATTTATTTATTTTTTTACCTTGCCTGCCTGGCTGAGGTACTTAAAAAACTTTTTGCTTTTCATCCCCAAGCATTTACCTAACCAGGCTCTCTGCAGATTAATTGTCTTCATCCTCCCCTAGTGGAGGTCCCACCAGGCAGAAAATGAAGGTGAATCCCTGTAGGGTGCAAAGGGCTCCATTTTCTGCAGGCAGAAAAGGTGAGCGACAGCTCCTGTAGAGCTTAAGGTCCCTGTTCTGGAAAAGTTGTCGGGAATCAAATCTTCTTCTCAGTACACAAAGGAATGTCACTATTTACAGGTATCTTGTCATAAAACCTTTTGTAAAGCAGAAGATGCTAGTAATTCATCTGGGTTGTAAACGTGGATTTCTTATATTGGATTGGCTTAAGGTGAAGCCCTTTTCTCCTGAGATGAGGAAGGATGGAGGCCAGATGGTAAACCCTTTCTACCTTGCTCTCAGAGGTTCCAAACCTTGCCTTTGGGCCAGATTACTGTGGGAAAAAAGGTGGGGGTGGGGGGTTGTTGCGATTTAGTTTGGGGCATCAGAGGAAGTATAGGACCGCTTTTTCTTCCACCAATGAAAGGGTTAGCAATTTACCACTTGAGGTCACTGAATCACAGGTTTTTGTTTTTCCTGCCAGAGACCTCTGCCATATGACCCCATGTCAGAGACAGCTTGGTTTTTGTTTTTCTCTCCTTTCATGTCCTTCCGCTGGTGACTTAGTTGGAAGAGATGGGGAGGGATATGATGGGACCCTGGAAAACAGAGAAACTGATCTCTAGGGAGGCCGCTCACATGAAGGTGAGAGGCTCTCTTCTTACAATGAGGCCCCGAGGATGCTTGTTTAAAAACATTGTTATTAGGGCCAGCCCGTGGCTCACTTGGGAGAGTGTGGTGTTAACACCAAGGCCACAGGTTCGGATCCTGATATAGGGATGGCTGGTTAGCTCACTTGGGAGAGCGTGGTGCTGACAACACCAAGTCAAGGGTTAAGATACCCTTACCGGTCATCTTTAAAAAAAAAAAAAAGTTATTGAGGTGAAATTCATATAACATGAAATTAACCATTTAAAAGTGAACCATTTAAAAGTGAATTCAGTGGCATTAAGTGCATTTACTATGTTATGCAACCACCACTCTTTCTAGGTCTAAAACCTTTTCATCACTCCCAAATGAGACGTTGTACCCATTAAGTAGTTTCTCCCCATTCCCCCTCCCCCTGCCTCTGGCAACCACCAATCTGCATTCTATCTCTATAGGTTTACCCATTCTAGACATTTCCTATACATCGGACCATACGATATGGGACCTTTTATTTCTGGCTTTTTTCATGTAGTATACTGTTTTCAAGTTTCCTGTATGTGTTAGAATGTTTCAGTACTTTTTTGTGTGTGTGTGTGTGTGGTGGCTGGCCTGTTCGAGTACCCAAACCCTTGATCCTGGTGTTACAACACTGTTATCTAACCAAATGTGCTAACCGGCCAGCCCTTCATTCCTTTTTATGGCTGAGTAATATTCCATTGTATGGATATACCCTATTTTGTTCATTCATCCACTGATGGGCAGTTGGGTGGCTTCCACCTTCTGGCTATTGTGAATAGAGCTGCTATGAACATGGGTGTGCAAGTACCTGTTTGATTATCCGTTTTTGGTTCTTTGGGGTATATACCTAGGAGTGGAATTGCTGGGCCCAGGGTACCTTTTCAAGGAAAGGATGAGAGTAATGGACTGAAAGTTGTTGCGCGGGGTGGGGGTGGGGGAGAGAAACAAGGAAAAGGAAAGTCATTCTTCATCCTGATTGTATGTGAACATCTATGAGGAAAGTGAATGGAAACTGCACATCAAGCAAATCCGGGAGCTCTCCTGCAGGCCACTCATGGGCCTCTTCCAACTTTAGCATCTCTGCTCTGCCAATTCGCTTTTGGCTCTCTCAGAAAGGCAATCCACCTGCAGATGACAAAGATTTGCAGTCAGTGAAGAGAATTAGAGGAATGTGCCAGGGGCTCTGAAGGCAGTTCCTAGAGAGGAGCCCCAGGAATGTGGTGAGCTAGGGCTGCTCTGATGGAAACCTTGTGTGACTCCTGTGGGGGAGGGGGCAGCAGTCATTTGAATGCATATGTTTCAGCATGCTGGTTAAGCAAACACTTTATAGTCTCACCTTGTAGTCCTTCCTCTCTCCCTCCCTCTCCATATATGCATAAAGCTCTTACTATGTGCCAGGCACCGGGCTGAGGTACAGGGGAGACACTGATGAACAACACAGATATGGTCCTGCCTTGTTGGAACTTACACTCTCATTACTTTATCTCCGATGACACCCAGCACGGGGCTAGTCACAGGATAGACTTCTACTTAACTGACAAATGCTCCCAGAAGAAACTACTTTTAACTCTCAAGTGGTACAGCAGACAGAAGAACACACAAGCTGGCAGCGTGACCCCAGAGTTTTTCCATGGGAGGCACAAAAGATCTAATGCACACACCTAAAGATTTCTCATTTTGGTTGCTCAGCTGTTACTTTGAAAGCTTCTCTTTGGCTTTTTTCCAAGTGGGGGAAACCCCTCATCTCCTAGAAGGTTGCTAAAAAATAAGTTATTTTAGTAGCTCATGGCAGCTAATAGGCATTCTCATTGGTAGGATGACCCAAAGGAGAGGCACATTGGGTAGTGGTGGTCCTGTCCAGTTGGTAAACTAGCTCTGCTCCTTTAAGAGCTGCCGACTTCCTCCTGGGATTTGGTTTTCAGGGGGTGCCCTCACCTTGCTTGTGCCCTTTGGACTCCCTCCTGTCCTGTTGCCCAGGTGTCACTTGAGGGCTGGTGGCAACCATACACACCAAGTCAGCCTGCCAGTTATAGTAGGTGGCATATTGGCAACCACCGAGCCATGCCCTCATGGATGGCTCTGGTGAATTTGTCACAAAAACCAGTGGACCCAGGGCCGGCCCGGTGGCGCACTGGAGAGTGCGCCGCTTGGGAGTGTGGTGGCGCTCCCGCTGAGGGTTCGGATCCCATGTGGCGACTGGTTCCCGCTCACTGGCTGAGCGCGGTGTGGGCGCAACACCGAGGGTTGCGATCCCGTTGCCGGTCCCTGGTACAGGCGCAACACCGAGGGTTGCGATCCCATTACCGATCAGTAAAAAAGACAAAAAAAGGGAAAACAAACAAACAAAAAACAAACAAACAAACAAACAAAAAAGGCCAGTGGACCTGATTTTTGTCCAGGTGGGACTGAGAGGCTGCCTTTTCTCTCTCACTGCCTTTTCCAAGAGGAGGAAACCCCTCATCTCCTGGAAGGTTGCTAAAATAATTCCACTGGATGCTGCCTACCTAGGGAATAAGGAGGCTAAGGGGACCTGGTGTTTGTCTTTAGAGCAAGTAAGCAAAAGGTGATTATTAAAAATTGTTTCATTGGGTCAACTACACATAACATAGATTTTACTATTTTAACTATTTTAAAGTGTACAATTGAGTGACAGAAAGTACACTTTCAATGTTGTACAACCATCACCACTATTTAGTTTTAGAACTTTTTCATCATTCCCAAGGGAAACCCTCTACCTGGTAGCAATCACTCCCCGTTCCCCCTCCCCCCTGTCTCTGGCAACCACCAGTCTGCTTTCTGTCTCTATGGATTTGCCTATTCTGGACATTTCATATAAATGAAGTCATACAACATGTGGCCTTTTGTGTCTGGATTCTATAACTTAGCATCTATGTTATAGGATTTATCAGTACTCCATTTTTTATCACCGAATGATACTGCATTGTATGGATATTCTACATTTTGTTTATCCATTCATCCCTGGATGGACATTGACATGTGTCCGCCTTTTGGCTGTCATTACTAGAGCTGCTATGAACATGCATGTAATGTACTTATCTGAGTACCTGTTTTCAATTCTTTGGGGGTCTAAATCTAGGAGCGGAATTGCTGGGTTGTATGGTAATTTGGTGTTTAACTTTTTGAGGAGCTACCAAACTGTTTTCCACAGCAGCTGAACCATCTAACATTCCCACCAGAAATTTCATCAGTTGATAGACATTTGGCTTGGTTCCACCTTTTGGCTATTGTGAACAGAGCTGCTATGAACATGCATGTATAAGTTTTTGTTTGAACACGTGTTTTGAGTTCTTTTGGGTATATGCTTAGGAATGGAAGCAAAAGGTTTTTATGAGGATAAACCTGGCCATTTCCCCCCATGTTTTTCAAAGGTGGAATTATGCTTTCTTATCTTACTTTAAGTTGGAGAGATCATGATTGGATATATGAACATTGTGACTAGCAGGGAATTAAGATCCTGGGACAGGTCTAGGATTCTGCTTGCAGAGTAATTCCCTACAGCATTTAAAGCAGGGATCCCAAACATAAATTCCTCCAGGCTGATCTTGTAAAGAGGGAAGCAGGCTGGGTGGGGACTGGTGAATTGGAGCCCACACATGTCACTGCTCTCTCTAGCCAACTGTTGACATGCAGGAATGTGGACGCAGTGTTGCCAGATCTGATTTTTTTCACGAAAAGTTTGAAATCTGATTTTTAAGTGAAATCCCCCAATTTTAAAACATTGAAAGTTAATTAAAAAAAAAAAAAAAAAAAAAAACTGGGACAGGGCTGGCCATTTAGCTCACTTGGGGGAGAGCATGGTGCTGGTAACACAAAGGTCAGGGGTTCGGATCCCTGTATCAGCCATCCACCAAAAAAAAATAAAAATAAAAACTGCTAGGAGAAACCCCAGGCGGTCAGTGAGCTAGACTGGGCTCCTGGCAGCTGGTTTGCAGTCTCTGGCTGAGAGCAGGAAGTGTATCTCTCTCTGGTCACTCCTTGCCCTTCTTGTGGTCCTTCCTTCCCTTCTCCCATTCTCCTAGCCCCATATGCATGGACTTTGTTTTGAGATTCCTCCTCCAGCCTACCCTCCTTGTCTCACCACCTTCTCTTCTTTCATCAGATCACCTCTCGGATCTTCAGGGCCGGGCAGAGGGTGACCCTGGTGTATCCTGGGATTTTTACAGCAGTTCTGTGTTGGGTAAGCTTTAAGTGGGACTCTTCCACCCTTATCTGTGGCTCAGAGATGTAGGATTTGGTTTGGGTTTCACTGATTCTTCTTGAAGATAGGAGTAGCCCTGTGGAGGTATCCCTTCTTCACCTTTTAGTAGCTTACAGACCCTTTCAGCCCAAACCCTAACCCACCCTTCCCCCTTATTCAGAAAGCATTTGCCTAAAGCAGAAGATGCCTGCACTGATTTGGACAAAGCCATCCCTCACTAGCCCTCTAGCATTCTCCACCCTGGGTACTTTTTACATCCTCTCTCTTCTAAGGTCCCTTTCTCCTCCCTTGCTTTGTCTTAATCCTGCCAGAAGCCCTTGTGAGCATTGGCACCTCTTCTGGTATTGCTCACACTCAAGAAGGACACAGCCCCTCATCTGGCAGCTACCATTCCCTCCCTACCCTGCCCGCACAATGCACACACAGTTTTTGAGATAGCTGCTGTCTCCTGAGCCCTTAGCCTTCTGGCCCAAGCTTTCCTTCCTTGGAAGATCAGCATGTCTATCTGTGGTGCTCATCTAGCATTTGCCTGTTGGGCCATCCCTAAGCTTAGGGGAAGCTGGAGTGGGAAAAGGCTGGGATGGAATGCAACAGGCCACACCCAAACATGTGGCTGGGGAACGGAACCATCTGAGCCCCTGCTGCTCCTCCGGGGATCCCAGCAGACAGTGAGTTAGCTTGGGAAAGCTGCAGCTGGAGAAGGGCAGGTGGATTTACCTTGCCCTTGACTGCTGATAGTATCTTCAGGCTTCCATCTCCAACAGCTGAGCAGCTCATCCTTCACATCACCTTGCTTTTTCCAGTTGGAGGGTGGAGGAGTATAATGAATCTCTGGCCACAAAATGCTTTCTTCCTGGACTAGAACTTTCACTGACCCCCCCCCAAGGATGTGAGCCATGGGATCAGCAGACCTTGGCCCTGTCCAGGGGCTCGCATCCTTGTCCTTTATCTCCTAAGCACCCCCTTTTACGTCCCTGTATCTGGTTGGAGCATTTCTTTTCTTTGGTTTTGTGCGTGTAACTAAGTCCTAATTCCCTATGTGCTCTCCTTATAGAAGAAAAAGAAGGGTTTGCCTGTGACCTCCTACATAATCCTCCTGGGAGCTCTGATCAAGAAGGAGATGATGTGGAAGAGGATGATTTCATGTTCGAACTCTCAGACAAGCCTCTTCTCCCTTGCTACCACCTCCAAGTGTCAGTGTCCCACGGGTGAGTGTCTGAGAGATCCACGGCGACTGAGCACCAGAATCCTGGCAACCCCTGGCCCGCCTCCTGGGAAGATGAAGTTCTCCAGGAGGAAGTGAAGACGTGGTGAATGAGCACTGGGGCATAGGAAAGATAACATGTGACAAAGGCCAGCCTGACCTTCCAGCCCAAATTCGTTATGTTCAAACTAGTACATCAACTGTATACATTTCTAGAACCCCAAATCTACATTCGATCTCTGAAGGCCTTTTGCACTGTTCCTGCGTGTAAGAGATAATCTGGGAGATATTTGGGCTGACGAACTATTAGAATATTTAGAACATTTTTGTGGTTTCTGGCGACAGCCAGACAGAAAATTTGAAATTGAGATCCTTGGAAAAGCCGGGACATATGGTTGTCATAGCTGTGGGGCCACCAGGGTCCTCAAGTAATGCACAGCCTGGTTTCTCGTAGCCTTAATGTTGGTGAGGTGTTGGCATCGAGGCTGTCAGCTCAGGTTACTGTGCATATTATAGTGGGGATTACCCATTTTCAGAGACTGGAATATACCTGACACTTAACATTCTGCTGGACCCAGTTTAATCTTTCTTTGATGAATCAGAAGGGAGTTCGGCAGCCTGTAGGGCCATGGTTCTTGTCAGTTTCTCTACACGGCAGCAGCATGTAGAAGCGCTGCCTGGGAGAAAGGATGTGGGCTGAACCGCCCTTTTGGTCTTAGCCTCTGTCGTACGGATTTTCTTCTTACCAGTGTCTTCAAATATCTTTGCAAACAATCTTAAGGATACTTCTTCTATGATATCTATTTAAAAAATATCAAACTCTGTTTGAAGAAATTGAACTTGCAAGAGGTGCACAGGACAGAGAGTGGGGTAGAGGATGGATTAGGAACCCTTCCAGTGAGACCCTCCTTCAGACTCTAACCACTAGACCACATTTTCTTTGCATCCCTTCCCCCAGGGCCTGATAGGAATAAAAATAGCCTATATGATGACACTAGTAGAGATCAAGTTTCAGGGGCTTTTGGTCCTTATTCTTCCGGGCATAAGCTGATCCCTGCGGGTGGGGCTGGGCCTCTGGGATATAGTATTGCACAGTTAATTAATTCCTCCAAAGTATTCAGCACCTCCTTCTCTGAAATAGGATCTTGGGTCCCAGGCAGTAAAAGGACCAGGGTAGTCTGCTTTAGATGCGGACAGAACATGGGCCACCAAGGGCTGCATGGCCCTCAATGAGCCAGGCAGCGGGCATGTTGGCACGGGGAGCTTGGGACCACAAAGCTGGTTTTCCTGACCTTACATCCTCCAGGGCTTGTAACAAAGCTGCCTTGCCCACAGCTGCAGCACAATGTGAAAATTTCTTTTCTTCAAGAAGGGGGAGGGGGCGGTGTAGAATGATGACTCTGGGACCCTGTGGGGTTCAGAAGTGCCTTCTGAATCATCAAAGCAAGACTGGATTCTGATCACCGGTGGGAATGTTACGAGGGGATTTTCCCCATTCTTTGAAAATGATGGTCCAAGTGTATGACATCTACAGTCCCTTTCACTTAACCCAGAATACTCCGCTTCCTAATTATGTGAGATGACAGAGTTTGCTGTCATTTGTAAGTGTTGCATTTTAGGGAAAAGGATTGTGGGTCTGGGTAGATGTTTTTAGGCGCTGTGGAGAACATTCGATTCCATAAACATGTCTTAAGCAGCTGCACCAGGTCAAACCCTGAGGACCAGAACATAGTTCTGGCCTTGAAAGAATCCACAGTCTAGTGGAGTAGACAGACAAGTATATAATTAACTCTAATAAAAGACAAGATGTCCTAAGCAGATTTATTATTGTAAAAACCTCAAACAGTTCAGAAGGGTGTCAAGTGAGAAATAAAAGTTTCAGTCCACCCCGAGCCCCTATTCCTATGCCACAGGGAGAACCACAGTTTAGGTTTCTTTTGCATCCTTTCAGAAATGGGCTCTGTCAGAAGTATAACAGCGGTAGGACCCAAGTGCCACGAGACCATGGAAAATGGGATGAGCAGTCAGTCACATTGGGGGAAGGTTTTATGCGGGCGATGGCATCTGAGCTGGGCCAGGAAGGAGAGCAGGATGGAGGGCATGATATGAGCAAAGGCACTGGGATGTACTAGTTCAGAAAGTTCAGAAGGCAGGGGAGTCCTGTACCAAATGGTTGGCACTTGGTGGGGTGGGGGGTACACTGAGTGGTGTGTGTATGTATTATTGGATGGAGATTAGGCTGAAGAGGTTGAATGGGATCATATTTGGAGGGTCTTGTTTAATATGTTAAAGAATCTGGAGATGATTTCTGGAGGCACTGGGGATCCATTGAAAGCTGTTTAGGGAGGGAGTAGAAGGTCAGATTTTCTTTTTAGAAAACACTCATGGTAGTAAATGATCCAGTGAGCGTGGGTGGGGGTGCAGAAGACTGACTGTCGGCCAGGAGAAACCAGTTAGGAGGCTGATGCAGTGTAGCCCATGCTAGAAGTGGCGAAGGCTGGAGCTGGGACAGTGGACTGTGAAGAGGGAAAAGCCCTGTAAACTGGGACCACTAACTCGGGGATGCAGCATTTCTTCCTGGTTCAGTCAATGTAAGCTTTTGGCCCATGACTGGCCTCTCCAGCACCCCTCCCAGCTGTCCCCAGGCTGCCGCCCAGTCGGGTATGCTCAGCAAAGTCAGACTCGCTGTAATGTGAGCTCCGGCCCTGCAGAAACGATGGTGCTGCTGCTGGAGAAAAAACTTGTCTAATGCATTCCAGAGCCAAAGAGAAATGCCTTTTGGATTACCCGCAGTTTAGGCCTTTCTCCACGGCTCCCCTGTGCCGGGGAAGATCTTGGAGGACGAGGAGGCAGGGGAAACAAGAGTGACAACAGGAAAGGGAAACCAGACAGGGTCGCAGGGGTGGGGGCAGCGGGAGAGCTGGTGCCAGCAGATGGGAAATCCCAGGTCACAGGCCTTCAGGTTAAGCCCTGGGGACGCCTGCTAGGAGTTTGAGGTTCTGGAAGGCCCATTTCTCTCCTGTCCGCTCTTTTTGGAAGTGGTTTGTCCTAGACTGAGTGCTCACCATTTAGCTGAAAGCTGGGCCAAGCGTTGTAGGGGACAGGAGAAACTATTCACCTCAGTGACACCCCAGGATCCTGGGGTTTAGTGTGAGGAGCCAGACTGGCAGTGAGTCACAGTGGGAGAAAGCCAGGTTAGCTTCCTTGCCATGGTCCCCACTGTCAGTGTCCCCACCACTTCCCCTGAGCCACTGTCCCTAACTCCCATCCTTGCCTTTTCAGGCCCTGCAACTGGTTCCTCTTTACCGATGTCCTAAAGAGGCTGAAGCTTTCCTCGAGGATCTTTCAGGCCCGCTTCCCGCACTTTGAAATCACCACCTTACCCAAGGCCGAGTTCTACCGGCAGGGAGCCTCCAGTCAGCTGCAGACCCTTGCAGAGAAGCTCGGAGGCGTGGACGACAGATCCCCCCCAGGCTCCTCTGAGACTGTGGAGCTGGTGCGCTACGAGCCAGAGCTCCTTCGGCTCCTAGGCTCGGAGGTGGAATTCCAGTCTTGGTGCAGTTGACCGGGAAACAGCACCCCTTTTTCTTCTTTCTCCTCCAAGTTCACCCTCCCCGCCTCCCGTGTGTCCCCCCCACCGAGCACCAGACTGCAGAATGAGGCAATAACACGGACCAACAAGAAGCCGCCTTATCAATGCCAGCATTAGTGACTGGATTTTTTTGTTTTTTGGTTACAATTAGTTCTCATCTCCCTGTCATCCTCATTGTTATTGTGGTTGGTGATGGGGGTGGAAAGTTGAGCGCCACGTTTGAGGACAAGAGGTCCCAGGGGTGGTGGGAAGTGGCGCCAGGGTACCTTGGACTGGCCACCTTGTGTATGACCAAGACCAAACCTGGGCCCTGGGTGGCCACGGCCTGTCCCGAGGAGAAATGGAAAAAGCCCAAATCTCTGAGCGCCCCCTCCATTCCCCTGTGTTCTTCTGTCTTCCATAGTATTTATTTTTATTAGTATTTAATTTGTATTGTTCCATTGGTTTCTGATAAGTCTGTATCACTGTGATGATTTGAGACAACTTGTTGTATTGAGGGACTTTCTTTACCTCCTTTTTTTTTCTTTCTTGATAAGCTCTGGGGCTACTCCCTCCCTCTGATGGTTATTCCCTGGTGGTTTTCTTCCCTACTGGGGAGGGGACAGGTGGGGGGGTGGCGGGGAATTGAACTTGTGACTTGTGGCTGCTGCTGGCCCAGAGCTGGGGGTTTGGTGCTCCCCCCTCCCCCTGCCAGTTTTGTCCCCTCTCACAGCCCCTGCCCTTCGCAGCAGCCCTGCTATCTTGAGATTAGTGTTTACGGCGGTCAGGGGAGACCTGGGGGGTGAGGGGTTCATGAAGAGCTCTAAGAAAGGAGAGTGGAGAATGGGTCTGAGGGGTGAGGGTGCCCCTCCTCACTGCTCCCCTCAGAGTGCACAATATGGATTCGTCCTGCATCCCCCCCACCACTCGCCTCACCCTGTTCTGACCTCCCCCTCGAGATACTGAGCCTCCACCCCTTCCCAGACTTGCAGCACCCCTTTTCCCTCTCTCCTCCTCCTGCTCCCCATTTTCCTTTGGAATCTGCAGAGGGCTCTGGACTGACTGCCAGAGGTGAAATCCATGCGGCAGCTGTTTCCTAGGCGAGGGCAGGAGACTGGGCTCCAGCCCCACCAGGCCTCCCTCCTGGCCCCTGGGCCTCCAGCGCTGCATTTGTTTAGGGGGGGAGAGAGAGAGAGGGGAGTTTGGGTTCCTTCCCTGTCCCCTCTGTGATGTCGTCTTTCCCACTCTTGTTCTTATTTTTCTACCAATTGCTATTTTTCCGAACAATCCTTGTAGAGAGTATGTACCATCCAAATGCAGGAGGGCCTCGCTGTGGCCGGCTCTGGTTGGAGATGGTACAGTTTTATTGTACAGGTGCTAAAACAACAACAACAACAAAAGAAGAAAATAGAAAAAAAAAAAAAAGCCAGTTTGAGGATGGGACAATCTGTTCTCCGGAGGCTCCTGACCCACACGGGAGCATTGGTGGTTATTTTCTTTGTATTGTGTTTGTTCTTTGTTCCTAGGGGACGTTCTGGGCCCCCTTCTGTAGGACTGCTCCCCACCCCCACCATACTGCCCAGTTGGTTTTGAACAGTTGTTCTCCCTTTCTAAAAAAAAAAAATCTATCTATCTATCTATCTATATATATATATATATACATGTATATGTATATATATAAAGCTGAGGGGTTTTAGATTTGAATTTTTGTTTTGTTGGGGTTCATGGTATTGTGTGGTTTATTTTATGTTTTACGTTTGCCTTTACTTTTTTGCATTTGGGTGTGTATTCTGGCTG
Organism: Galeopterus variegatus; assembly: GCF_000696425.1. Taxonomy (NCBI): domain Eukaryota; kingdom Metazoa; phylum Chordata; class Mammalia; order Dermoptera; family Cynocephalidae; genus Galeopterus; species Galeopterus variegatus. The sequence goes on along the minus strand of NW_007726254.1, from coordinate 1,370,592 downwards.
CCCTTTATGTTTCATTTTAAGCAACCGGCTGTGGAGTCAAAAACACTTGCATACTGATAACCTGTGTCAGGGCTCTGTCTCCTGTCTCTCTTTTCACTCTTCTCCCTTGTGTGGCTTTCGGGAGGTAAAGAAGATGGGCATCCTGACTCAGTAAATGGGGAGACCCCGATCCTGCTTTGCAGTTGTGGATCCCGAGGGGTACCATGAATGAAGGCAGGGTGGGGTGACTAGTGAACATTTGGGTCACTGGGTTGTGATTGGGAAAGAAAAGACAGGCAGGGGCAAATCCTGGCTGGGGGAGGGGGCCGGTGGGGAAAGTCAAGTATCTGGTTTGGGGGTGTGTTTGCGAGCATTCCTCGTTTGCCATAGGCTTAGCAGGATTAGAGAGAGGAGCCCTCTTCTGGGTGGCTGTGGGTGGCTCAGTCTCCCACCTTGGACCACCCTCCTGCTGCATCTGGCATCTGGCTGCGTGGTCTTTGCGCTGCCCTCGCTGTTGGGCCAGGACCTCCCCTGCCCACCGCACAGTGCAGGCCTTCTATGGTCCTGCTTTTCCTATGACCTTGCTACTATGAAGGCAACATGCCCATGCTGGATTTTACAAATTTTCCTCCCACTTCTGAAAAACAGTGATAGAAGCCATGATTCTTGTGACTGCTGGGTCCAGAAGGCACCCATTACTGTTTGAGAGGCTTAGGGTGAGGCCTATTTAAACTATATTCTTAGGGCCTCTCACTGTGGCTTAAGTGTCTGGAGAGCCCTGGCAGAGAGTGTATATGCGAAGGTATCTGTGTATCCCACTGGAGACCAGCCATCCCCAGGAGTGAACTGTGAGCTGCTCTCTTTGCTCAAGCTCCAGGAGCTTTTGTGACCTGGATCTTTCTGCCCAGATGAGCTCCTGCATTAATCTTCCACATTGACCTTCTCCTCCCCATTTTCTGATCCTAAGGCCCTCTACAATAGCTGCCTTTCTCAGATTCCCAAACAACCCCATAACGGTTCTGATTTCCGGTCAGTCTTCTGTTTGGAACTTGAGGTTAAGTAAAGAAACCAGACATGTCGATAGGTCATGAAAGCCATATGGTCAGTGTAAGGATTCAGCTAGGCCCAGGACACTGTGGGAGCTAAAAGGGATGGGCAAGGGCACTGCGGTGCTTGGGAAAGGCTTCCTGGGAGAGGTGATACTTAAATAAGTAGAAAAGTAGGAATTAAGGGTGGCAGAGAATAATGTTCCAACTGAGGGGACAATCTGAGCAAAGGCTTGGCGACAAAGAAGGGGAGGTGAAACAGAACCAAAAAGTAGTTTTCTTGCATTTGGGTTCTTTTATCCATGCCTTTCCTGGAGTCCCAGTCTCCTTCTGCCAGGTTGTAAAGATCAAGGCAGGAGGTATCGACTGCTAATAAATCTACATGCCCGCTCTGGATTTGGGTGAGGTTGGTCAACGGCCTCTCATCAAATGATTCTCTAATTCTTTCAGTATGGTGTAGGAGAAAGTGCCAGCACCACCACCTGCTACCTAGGCTGACCTTGGATGAGAACCTAATCTTTCCCAGTCTTCATTGCTGCATCAGCCAAAGACGGGGGAGGCTCAATTTCCCGACCTACCAACTAAGGAGGATCATATTGAAGATAAAACACGACTGTTTAGCGAAAGTTAGTTCCTCCTCCGTGCAGAGGTCACGAGCCTATGGTTGAGGACGGTCTGACCAGAGTGTTCCTCTTTGGGGTTGAAAGAGAGGCCCTGTTAAGTCTTCCTAGTCTGGAGAAAGAACCATCTCCGCATGCCTATTTGATGGGGGGTAGGTGGGTTTGGAGGGGGTCGAGTTGGGCAGTAAACTCCTATCCCTTCCGTACTCTAACCAAATAACTAGGAAGCCTGTTGGGTATTTTATAGCGTCCTGCCCCCAGTAAGTCTTGTGCGTGTGCTTTAGGAAGGGTGGGGTCTGCCCCAAGGGCGTCCTGCTTAGCTGTCAGGGGGAGGCGCGAAGTGCCCAGGCCTTCCGGACCCCGCAGCTGGGCGAGCCGGGGTTCCACGTGTTCCCCTAGCGCACCGGTTTCCACAGCCCCCCTCCTGCTGCGGGGTGCGGACACCTCCCCGGCTCCGCGCCGGCCCTCTCGAAGCCGGGGCTCGCGCAGCGGGCGTTCGGGGCCCGCCGCTGGCAAACGAATGTCACGGGCGCCTCGATCGCTCTCCGATTTCAAGGTAGAAGGCGGCGGCGCGTGCAAGTGTAGCTAAAGGCCCACCGGGGGGCGAGTGGGCCAGGCCCAGCGCCCTGCGGAAGGGCGGCGACCGGGGGCTCTGTCCCGCTGTCCCAGCGCGGGTGGCGGCGGG
>NW_007726254.1:1360395-1367772 GCF_000696425.1 Galeopterus variegatus | reverse complement strand
CCGAGGGACTGGAAGACGCGGGCCGGGGCCGCCTCCGCCGGGAGCGGTAGGCCCCGCCCTAGCCGCCCCTCCCTTCCCGGGCTCCGCCGGGCCACCAGCCCGCCATCGCCGGCTCGACAGCGCCACCTGCCGGACATCTGCCTCCACGTCGCGTGCCAGGGCCCAGGCTCTGGGAGGCTGTGACCACGGGGAGGGGAATTTGCTCGCTCACGCCAGGTCTAGCAGCTTTGGAGCTGGAGGCAACTGCCTCTTTTAGAATATGAGATGGGGTCAGAAAGGTCTGTGACTGTCAGAATAACTTTTTGTCCTGCCTCCCCCCAAAACTTTTATTTTTTATTTCAAAAATAACTTTGAAATGTCAGTGGGGCTGACATTTCCACCACTCAAGTGCTACCCAGGGATGGACGAGGAAATAGTGGTGAGACAGTCCCTGGAAGGAGGCAGCAGCAATGGGCAAAAGTTTAGGAGTTGCCTGTGGCATCTGGTGACAGCAAGGTACAGCCGGAAGCAGTCCTGGGCTCCTCATGGGCCCTGTTGTCCGGGGGTGGCTGTAGACATGGGAAAGGAAGTAGCCGCCTGCAGTGTTATATGCGGAGTCAAAAAGCTGTGATAGCTCCTGATTATAGATCATCTTGTCCCTCTCCTCTTGCTTGCCATAGTATAGGACAGAAGTCCCCATAATTAGAACCAGGACTCATTGATTCTTTCAATAAACATTTATTGAGCACCTACTGTGTGTCAGGCACTGTGCTAGGCGCTGGGGATACATCAGTGACTAACACACAGTCCCTGTCCTTGAGGAGCTCACAGTCTGTTGGATGGGAAACAAACATAAACACATAATTAAGGAACTACAATGTGCTAGATAAGAGGTATATACAAAGTGCTGTGGGAGCCAGAGGAGGGAGTGACACATCAGCTGCTGGGAGGTGGGGATCGGCTCCTGTGGCTCCTGTCCGTTGACTCCATTAAACCATCGCAAAGGCAGAGATGTCATCCCTACGTGATGCTAGTTAAAGTGAACCTGTCTCCTGAGATTCTCCTCTAGCCCTCACCCATAACTGTATCAGCACAGGTTAGTTTAACAAATTAGCTAGTTTAACACTTTGAGTAGGACAGAAACTGGACAGGGAAATTTGTTTAGGGGCAGAAGATATTCCAAGTAGTAACAAATCTTGAGTGCTAAGGTGAGGGTGTGGGTGGGGGTACCATAAGAGCACTGAGTCAGGGACAGCAGGCCCTGGGCAGTGGGGCACCTGGGGTGAGCACCTGTGCAGAGGGGAAGTCAGAGGTCACCTACCTCAAAGTTTGGTCCCCATTTCCCAACCGCCCAATCAGTAACCGTTCATTGATGCTCACGATCTGCTGCATATGTGCCCTGCTCTGTGGGTGGTCCAGTGCCCCCTGCCCCTCAGGAGGTAACACACTAATTGGGGAGACTAAGTAGATACAACTCATTGATGGTTTAAGTAACAGTTTGTGATTGTAATAGAGGAGATGTCACAGGCTGTTCCCGATCACTTGCCAAAAGAGTGGCAATAGCAAGAGTTTAAAATAAAGAACTCACTTAAGGAGAGGCTGGTCTGGTGAGGCAGCTTCCGTGAATTGAGTCTCGAGGGATGGGCACAATTGGTACTAGCAGGATGGGAAGAGCACTGTGGTTGAGTAGAACTGAGTAAAGCAAAAGAACAGAGGTGGGGCATTTTGTAGTTTTGTCTTGTTTTTTGGCAGCTGACCAGTACCCTTGACCTTGGTGTTATCAACACCGCACTCTAAGCAACAAAACTAGGGGACAGAGCCACCCCTAACCATGCAGCACCTTTGTGCAAATTTATTTTTTAAATGGAGACTCTTTATTCAAGATGCTTACTTTCAGCCATCAGGAAATTGTCATAATAAACCAACTTTATTAGAAAAAGGCACTTTAATGCCAACTGCTGGACAAGTGTAGTATATGGTTGGGTGCAGGGAGGGGGAGAAGAAGAGATGGCGAGAGGATGAGAGCTGGCTTGGCAGCTACTGGCAGGAGAGAGAGAAGAGCAGGCAGGGGACGGAGTTAGGTCAAGTGGATGGTTTTGTACCGAGGACATGGCAAAGGTCCTGAGGCACTGACTCCCATTAGCCGAACTCGCCAGATAATAGACTTGTCTCTGAGGCGGACATTTCATAGCCTTGTCCCCAAAATGGCAGGAGAGAGGCAAGTTAATTCAAAGAAGGGAGAGGGGAGGGTGGCCGAGGGGTTGACTTTAAGAGAGAACAGGTTGACCCCTCCTTGGAAAGAGAAAAGAGGGGAGCGAGGAGCCGGGAGAGACGGGAGAGGTGCTGTGGGAACCGTGTCTTCTTGGCGAAGTAGGAATCAGGCTTAGGTGTGACAGGTGGAGGTGAGGGGCCGTGGTCCACCGGAGGCTGCTGTCGCCGTCGTGGGAGTGAGCTGGCAGGTGTCCGGGGTGGGGGGGGAGTGGAGGTGGCTGAGCGGCAGGGACCTCGCGGCGGGCACCCATGCACACAGGGCAGGAATGGGGCAGGCCCGACCTAGGTCACTGCCCGACTAGCCCCAGTGACGCCTGACAGCTGGAAAATATCAGGGCAAAAGTAGTCAAGAGGGACCCCAGGATGGGGGACGTAGGCCGGGGTGCCAGCGAAGGCTGCTGTCCAGCGGAGGGCTGGTCTCACCCAAACAGCCCAAGCTCGGGGCGCAAACAAACGTTCAATGAATTCAGCCCTGGGTGGGAACTGTGTGGCTGGCCTGACTCTGCAGGGGCACTTGGCCCATGACTAATCCTTCGGCAAAGCCGTCTGGGGCAGCCACGGCTCTAGCCTGCCGGCCTGGTGGCTGTGCTGGGCGAGGGGGCGACTCAGGAGCAGCGTGTCGGGCTGGCCTGTGGGCGCGGCTCCCAGCTGAGTGCTTCCTCCTCCCTTCCCGGTTTGATCGCCTCCGGCCTTCTCCTTAGGTGTGTATCTTCCCCAACACACACGTCCATTGAAGCTCTACACTTGACCTGTTCCAGCTCTGTGACATCTCTCCAGATATGGGGGACCCAACCTTTACCCCATAGGCTCTGAATCTTGGCTTGTACAAAAGGAACTAGAGAATGCTTTGCCTTGAGAAAAAATCCCCATCCCTGTGGCTGACCCCCAGAGAGACACACACCCCCTGAAAACAAGAACTCCCAGCTACACCCCTGTTCTCCCCAAAGAAACGAAGATACAGACCCACAGTATGCACAGATTCATAGAGATATTCACATATGGGGTAGTACTTTCCCTGCGTAGGCCCTGCACCAGCCCTGGCCAAACTTCTCCCTGCCTCACCTCCATTCTCACCTCCCTTCCCTCCATCACCGAGTCAGCCCATTATCCTGCCAAGAGCATATCCCCTAGTGCTCTTGAAGGCCATGGTCTGACGCTAGGGATGCTCAAATTGGGCATAGCTTGGCCACTGTGATGCCGGGCAGGGCTGGGGGACAGGCGTATTGATATCCTACTGAAACGTCAGGGCAGGTGTGCTACTTAATCAGTCCTTATAAAAGTGCTGCTCAGCTTCGCCTGGCAGATCACACTTCTTCTGACCCCTTCGTTTATATTTCATGGGGCTCCATCTTAATAAGGGAAGTGGGGTTGAAAGGGGAGAAGGGGGCCTGGGTTGGCGATCTGGTCAGCCGGCTCCCAGATGTGGGCACGCTAGGCTCAGCCATACACACGGACCCTGAGCCTGAGGACAGCTCAAGTTCAGCCACCGGGGTCAGCCCAACAGTGGGGCGGCTGGGAGGAGAGAAAGTCTGGTTTCCCATAAGGCTCGGATTGTGGGAACCCCATGAAACTATCTGGGTTGGAAGTGGCTGAAGATGAGCCTGATCTCTCAGGAGCTCCCTCAGGGTCTCTTCAGGAACCAGCAGCCCCTCCATGGGGGCCCCAGTCACCATGCCCTGCACATATGAGGGGGACCTCAGTGGCCCCTCCTTGACCCCAGGGACTGCTGTAGTGCCGGAAGTCCTGATGAAGGCAGCAATCACAGTCCCAGGCGGCTGAGAGCTGGGCCCTGCTGGTCCAGCACCTGTGACCGAGGGTGGCCTTGGGTTGGTTGGACGGTTAGCCCCAGCCAGAAGTTGGGGGAGGCCACTGAGAATCAGTGGGGTCCCCGGTGCTGTCACCTGGCCCTCTTGGAAAGTGGTGTTCAGGGGGAAGGAGGCCTGCAAAGTGAAGGTGTCCTTGAAGGTCGAAGCAGGTGGAACACTCTGGAGAACGAGCTGGGTCGAAGCAGTAGTACTGGTGGGAGGCCCGTTGGTCAGCACTGCAGTCAGCGGGATTGTCTGCAGGGTCAAGGCCGAGCCTGAGCCCACAGGGGCCACTCCTAGGTGGATGTTGCCGGGCACTGAAGAAGTGCTGGGAAGAAACAGAGAAGAGAGCTGGTGAAGGCAAGAGGCGTCCCCCAACTGGCTAAGGAAGGAGGGCACAAGAGGAACGGAGTGGAAGGTGTTTTCTTTGTTGTTGCTGCTGTAGCTAACATTTATCGCGTACTTAGTATAGGTCAGATGTCATTCGAAGTGATTGGTGTGTGGCATCTTGCTCAATCCTCCAAAGGGCCCAGGAGTTGAATAAGAATATAATGTGATTTAAAGCTCGAGGAAACTGAGGCACAGAGAGATTATGGACCTTGCCCCCAGACCACCATTCCACTCTGCTGCCTCCCCTCCTCATAGGAAAGGTACATACACAGAACCCAAAGTCCAACCTTTTCAGGGAAAATTGGAGGCCCCTTAGCGTGGACGAGTAGTAGTGAGAGCTTCCCGGGTAGGCCTGGAGGTCCTGAGGAAGGCAGAGCAGGCATCTCTGTAACATTCTCTGTTGCCTCTTTTCTGGAGTAGAAGAGGCATGGGGGTGGGGGGTGGGGTGCCCAGACATGGAGGCCCTGGTGGCTCTTCGGGGAGCACTCTGATGTGATAGGAACAGCCCAAGCTGGCAGCAGAAGCCCCCCAGGTCAAGTGCTGGCTGTGCCATTATTTTGGTGTGTGACCCCAGGCAAGTCACTTTTCCTCTCTTAGCCAACAAGTGCCCTACTGGCTTCCCAGGGGTTCTGTGAGGATCCCACAAGACCGGAGACACAGCAGAGCCTTGCAAGCAGCTGAAAACTGCCCCCTGACGTGGGGTGCAATGGGAAGCCTCGCAATGACTTGGGGGCCTTACCTCACAGCTGTGGTGAGTTTGGCCTGGCTCTCTGGTGGAGAGACAAGCATGGTGGAGGTAGTGGGGATCTCCTCGTCAAGACACAGTCCTAATTCCAGACTCGAAGATGGCTGCAGACCGACATGCTCAACCTTCGGCTTCTCCCAGGGAGAGCCGTCCTTGCCCTGGGGGACAGCCCTGGACGGGACCCTGGCTCGCCAAGTGGTGCTGGCGGAGGTCATGGAAGAAGTGGAGGCCTGAGTGGAGGCTGCTGTGGCTTCACTGCTCTCGTCCTCATCTTCAATCACCACCAGGTCCTTGGGCATCTCCTTAAACTGGTACACCAGCCTCTGCCCTTCCACTTTGGCCAGGATGCCTCTTTGGTAGTAATACCTGGGGGACAAGGGGCGGGGAGAGGGGAGTTAGCCAGGGACTGCGGGGGAGGCTGTCCCTCTCCATCTCCCCGACACACCACCCTCCAGGGCAGGAGGGGCATGAGGCTGAGCTGGCCGGGGAGCCGGCGGGGGCCGGGGCGAGGGGAGGGGCGCGGCCACCTCTCGGACTTGGAAGGCTCTTATGACATTTCTGAGATTTTTCCCCTGAGGACTCAAAAGATCTATGAAAAGGGTTTCCAAATGGCAACCCCCGCCCTGCACTGGGACAGAGGGCAGGGAGGGAATGAAGGACGGAAGTATGAACGAGGAGATGGACGGCAGGGGCTCAGCAAGCCCCCTGGCAACCCAAGCCCACCCCCTGCATCTCTGGCTTGCAGAATGTGAAGAAAGCCCTTCTTGGTGATGGGGGACAGGCCGAAAATCCTCTTCCACTATAAAAAGAGAAAAAACTAGGACAGAGATGCAGGAGGCAGGGGATTTTTCCTCCCAGAGGGGGACTGGGAAAGGAGACAGGACAAGCAAAGTGGAGAGTTAGGGGCCCCACTTCCTTGAAGTCCCAGCCGGTCTCCGCTGAAGCGGTAGAGACTCCTTGGACAGACAGAAGAGCTTGGTGACTCCCCGGGGCAGGGACTGTGTGTTCCAGCAGCTCCTACCTCAGTGCCCGCCCCATCGTCTCATAGTTCATGTCAGGCTTGTTTTTCTGTTTCCCCCACAGCTTGGACACAGCTTTGGAGTCCACCAGCTTGAAGATGCCCTTCTCTCGCTGGGTCCACTTGATGTACTTGGGACAGGTGTTTCTGTCTTGCAGCAGCGCCAGGAGGAACTCCCACAGATAGATGGTGTTGCCTGCAGAGGGATGGGCGGTGAGGGGCGGCTGGGGGTCTGGCGGCAGGGAAGGGGCTCCCTCCCTCCTCACTGCCCCCCAGTCATACCTTTGCCGTCCTTTGATTTCTTCCGAATGGGGACGCTGGGGTCAGTGATAGGTGAGGTACTTCGGTTGCCCTTTGTCTTCCGGACTGTGAGGGAAGGTGGGAGAGCGGGATGAGGCTGAGGCCCAGGCTCCCGAGAGGGAGGCCCTAGGACCTAGCCAAGCGGGGTGCAACGGGGCCAACGAGGAGGAGCTGGGTCACCAGGGCTGCAGGCCCCAGCTCGCTCTCCACAGCCACAGCCCTCACGTATCTGCACCCTCATTTTCAGGCCCCAAAGCTAGCACCCCAACATGGCTACCATGTGGGGAGACGCAGTGCTTGTAAATGAGTCATCTTTGCAAGAACAGAACCTGCCGAGCCTAAGTTTTGATATGGGGAGGCAGCCTAAAGGCACCACTGTTGTGCGGGTGAGGGTGGCACTGAGGGTTTGGTGGTGGCGCTGACAAGGCAGTATCAAGCAGCCATCGCCTGAGTAAATCAATAACACCGTGGCTTGAGAAAGCCCAAAGTCCTCTCATATATAACCTGGGCTTCGTAAGCTCCACAGAAAGGAGATAAGCACATGGCATCACTGGTATTTTATAGGCGGGGGCTCCAGAGGTCCAGGGACTGGCCAGGGGCCCAAACCTGGTGTCCGAACTCCCAGCCTAGGATTCAACCCATTGGGATCGTTGACATTTCTGGAAAAGTTTACACATGTGGTGGGCAGACAGGAGCAGCTCGGGAAATGTCAGGCTTCGGGCAGGCTAACCAATGAGGCCAGGTTTTACAGAAGGGAAGCCTTTTAGTCCGTCCCTGCCTCACCAGAGAGCTGCCCTCTTAGTGTGTCTCAGGGCCCCAGCGCATCAGCACCCATGGTCTCCCTGCCCCCCGCCCCCACCAGCCAGCCC
>NW_007726254.1:1330731-1360332 GCF_000696425.1 Galeopterus variegatus | reverse complement strand
CCCCCCCCGCCTCCTTACTTCTCTTCTTTGATTTCCCAGACTTCTTGGCACTTTCCTCTACGGGGACATTCTCCAGGGCATTGGGCTCAGAGGCAGGAAACAGGTAGTTGGGCAGAGTGACGGCTGGCACAGGGTCCGAGTCTGGAAACATTTCCGAGGTGCTCACTGCAAGAAGAAAGGCCTGAGGTGGCCGGGGCCCAGCACGGGGCCAAGCATGGCCTCCTAGCGCTCTGGAGAATGGTGGGCTTCTGGGGAGGGCGGGTACTGACAGCCCCAGACACAGGATGCCACCTGAGAACGCCTCATGTGTCTCACACCACGAGCGGAGGAAACATCTGCAGAGCTGTGGGCACGAGCTGGCCCCAATCACAGCTGCCACATTTATAGCCCACTGCGGTTAGTGGGAAAGTTCCAGGTGGCATCCAGGGTAAAGGGCCACCTTGACTTAGTCATTCAGTCATTTTACAACTCAAAGGGGCCTTAGAAACCATTTAACCCAATTCCTCTGCTTTCCTGATGAGGAAACTGAGACAGACTCTGAGAAGGCATGTCAGGTGCCCAAGTCACACAGCAAGTCAGTGCCTGGTACGTGCAGGCACTCGGTTAAATATTTGTGGAATCCTGGATGAATATCAGAGTCAGGACTAGAAATCTCTTAACTCAGCTTTGGGGCTTTCTTTCCCCCACTGTATCACAGAAGTTCCCTGGGGAATGGCATTTGGCGGCGGAGGGGAGGGGACACCCTCCTGTGGTATTAGGACATCTGCCTGGGAGGGCACTGGGAGGAGCCTGCTTTGGGTGCCTTCTGGGTGTTCAGAGCCAGGTAGGCTCAGCAGGGATCTGAGTCCTCTTAGGGCCTGGCCTCCAAGAACAGGGAAGGGATGAAGATGTTCCAAGCCTGGTACGTTTCTAAACCAGTCACACCCTGCATTTCTTAGACTTCCTGGGAGCCAAGCAAAAGAGCAGAAGGGCTTGAAAAGTCACCCTGACCAATAGTACTCAGCCTAAGAAGGAAGGAAATTCTGACATGTGCTATGACATGAATGGACTTTGAGGACATTGTGCTAAGTGAAAGAAGCAAGTCACAAAAAGACAGATACGTGTGACTCCACTCATTCGAGGTACCTAGAGTAGTCACCTTCTTAGAGACAGAGAGGAGAATGGTGGTTACCGGGGCTGGGGGGAGGGGGAATGCGGACCTAGTGTTTAATCGAGATAGAACTTCAGTTTTGCAAGATAAGAGTTCCGGAGCCGGATGGTGGTGATGGCTACACAATAATATAAAAGTACTTAATACCACCAAACTGCATGCTTAAAAATGGTTAAGGTGGTAAACTTTGTGTTAATATACATTTTACTGCAATTAAAAACTTGGGAAAAGGCCTGGCCCATGGCTCACTCAGGAGAGTGTGGTGCTGAGAACACCAAGGCCCCAGGTTCGGATCCTATATTGGGATGGCCGGTTGTTAGCTCACTGGCTGAGCGTGGTGCTGACAACACCAAGTCAAGGGTTAAGATCCCCTTACCGGTCATCTTTTGGAAAAAAAAAAAAACTTGGGAAAAAAGTAAAAACAAAAGTCAACCTGGCCATCTTTTCCATGTTTGTGGCGCCCCTGCTGCCCCTCCCATGCCAGTAACAGCTCAGGTATGTTTCCACGTGTCAGTGGCTGTGGTACATGTGCACACACACATGCCTGAGAATCCATTACACACGTGATATTTTAAAATGGAATTTTTTGTTACCTTGAGTTAAGGCCCCAGGGTTCAGACTTACAGATCTGCTTCTCATCCAGGATGTTGTTGGGAGATTCCACATTGAGCAAGACTTCAGTGGTTGACATGGTGTGTGAGGTGGCCTCGTTGTTGTCTGGTTCCAGGTTCCATGAAGGGGCCGGGGCGAGAGAGAAGAAAAGTTCCCTCAGGGCTCAGGGCAGGGGGCACAGCTATAATCAGGGCCACAGGATGGTGCTAAGGAGCCACAGGGACCCTGGCCAGAGGTATTAGGGGACAGCCCCACTTCTGATTGTTCCAGCCCATCTCAAAATCCTTAATGCATCCATTAAGATGGTTCCCTCCTTTTGTTGGGGGCCCTGCCCATTCTGCATGGGATCACTAGAAGCTGTTGTGAGCTGCTGCTCCCTGAAGACAGAACCCCTTTCTCCACTAGGTCTTCCCTGCCCAGGAAGGGAACAGACCTGCCAGCAAAAAACTGCCCTCCAGGATCTGATCCTGCGTCATGCACAAGGTCCCGTCCGTTATGATGCCATTGTGAACGTCGTCCAGCTCCAGTCCTGAGTACAGATGCAGTAATTCGGGGTAGGGTACCTGCTCCACGATCACAGCTGGGAACACTGAGGGGTCTTCTAGCTACAGAGAAGACAGGGATCAGGTTCAAAACGCACCCACACTCACAGGAAGCTCTCCCCACCAGAATCTGGCCCTTCCTGCAGTTTCTCATTCTTGGAGTCCTCGGGTGCTGTCTTTTGTACAGGATGACATTGCTCTGGGTCGACCCTTGCTAGGTGATGCTGTAGTGGATTGAACTGTGTCCCCCCAAAACTCCCTGAAGCTTGAATTGTGTCCCCCAAGTTTTATGTATTAGAAACTTAGCCCCCACTGCGACTGTGAAGAGGGTGGGAAATCCTATTGTGGTAGTTGAAAGGTGGAGCCTTGAAGAGGTGATTGGATTGTAGGACTGTGCAGTAGTGAATGGATTAAAAATGGTGGTCAGGGGCGTGGTTCTGAGGGCTTTAAAAGAAGAGGAATCTTGTCTCTGATCTCTCTCTGCTCTCTCTGCTTCCACCACCTTGCAATGTGAGACCCCTGGATCACTGTTGCCACCACCAGATAGACTTTGGACTTCCCAGCCTCAGAAACTGTAAGCAATAAATTTCATTTTCTTTATAAATCACCCAGTTCCAAATATTTTGTTATAAGCAACACAAAACAGACGAATACAGATGCTTTGAGTGGGTTCTTGATGAATAGAGATGGGTTCACTGTTCACCGCCTGCACCCAACCAAAGGCAAGCATTTTGAACTGGTTGTAGTCGTGGGCTGATCCGTGGCCGGGGCTAGAGCTCAGTCTATGAGAAGGGTTAGGCTCCTTCTGTGGCCACTGTGAAAGGAGTACTTGATGGCAAGGGTGAGGGGCTCAATTGATGTCAGGTAAGGGGCTCAGCATAGTCAAGGCTGGGGACCCAGTTCATGGCCAGGGTTAGGGACTCAGACATCTTAGGCATCAATCTGTGGCAATGACAGTGGAATGAAGACAGAACAGAGGCATTATGGAGGTAGAAAAGTCAGGGCCTGGATGGGGGAGAGGGTTTCAATTTCCTGCTTGATTCAACAGGTACATGGGGATACTGGTCATGTTAAGGGAAAACTCAGGAGGAGGAGGAGCAGGTTTTTGGAGAAAGATAAGAGGTACAGTGCCTGGACATGGTGAGTTTGAGGTACCTTTGGGATATCTAAAGTGGAGGTGCCTATCAGGGAGTCAGAAATAAGGCCCGTGGCTCACTCAGGAGAGTGCGGTGCTGATAACACCAAGGCCACGGGTTCGGATCCTATATAGGGATGGCTGGTTGCTCACTGGCTGAGCGTGGTGCTGACAGCACCAAGCCAAGAGTTGAGATCCCCTTACCGGTCATCTTTTAAAAAAAAAAAAAAAGAAAGAAAAGAAATAAGTGTCCAAGAGCTCAAAAGAGAGCTGGTCATCACTAAATACCTTGGAGTGAATAAATCAGGATGAGAATTCAACCCCTGGAGAACATAGTTGTTCTGAAAGTAAGTGAGCCTAAATAAAAAAGGACTATGATCGCAGCTGTTTTTTAAAAAATTCTGTGTAGACAGAAATATATCAGAACGTTAATAATAGTCATATTTTGGTTGTAGAACTTTGGGTGATTTTTTTTCCCTTTTTCTTCTTTTCTGTATTTTCCAAATTTTCTTTCATGAGAATGTTAATTCTTTATTCATGAAGAAAGAATAATAATGATCTGCTCTGTCTGATGTTCTTGAGGGATCCAGAATATAAACTGATAAAAGGCCTTTGGGTTTGGCCACTGGGCAGTCACCCCAGCTAGAGCAATTTCAGGGCAGTGCTGGGGTCCCAGGCCAAGTTACAGTGGATCTCAGAGAGGATGGACTGAGGCAGGAGGTCGGGTGTAGTGATTAAGGCCCCAGTGTCCAGAGCTGTGCGGTCCAAGATACAGCCACTAGCCATAGGTGGCTATTTAAATTTAAATGTAAATGAAAAATTTGGAAAAGATTAAAAATTCACTCCAATTGCATTAGCCACATTTCAAGTGCTCCATAGCCACGTGTGATTAATGGCCCCATCCTGGACAGCAGAATTATAGAACATTTACAGCATTCCAGAAAATTCTATTGGATTCTGCTTATGTACAGCAAGACTGCCTGGGTTTGCAACCAAGCTCTGCTACTTACTAGCAGTGTGACCTTGGGCAAGTCACTTAACCTTTCTGTGTATCAGTTTCCTCATTTATAAAGTTGGGGTAATCATATTATTGACCCCATAGTGTTGATCAGTATGCATAAAGCGCTCAGAACAGGAGCTGGTATAGAGTAAGCGCTCATTAAGTGTTAGGTATCAGGGGCTTCTAGGAGACTAGTAATGTTTTATGTCTTAACCTAGGTGGTGAGTACAGGGGTGTTCATTTTATAGCTATCTATCCATGTGCCTACCGACCTGCCTATGATTTATGCAGTCTTTTTGCATTCATTTTACACTAAAAATTGTTTCCTATACTCCAGAAAATGTTGTTCACCAAAAAAATTTAAAAATTCAAAAATTTTGGGCCGGCCCGGTGGCGCACTGGATAGTGCGCCGCTTGGGAAGCGTGGCGGCGCTCCCGATCCCGTCGCCGGTCCCCGGTCCGGTGCGGGGGCAACACTGAGGGTTGCGATCCGTTGCTGGACACGGAAAAAAGACAAAAAATAAATAAATAAATAAATAAAAAATAAAAATAAAAATTCAAAAATTTTGTACCAGCCAGCTGCCAAAAAAAAAATAAATTGTTTCCTAAAAAGCGTGAAAGGGAGGTGAGATAGTAAAAACAGAGGGTGGACACTACCCTTGGGAGAAGAAAGGAACTGAGAAGGTGGTATTTTGAAGAGGGGTGCAGAGAAGGGAGGGAAGGTTTTCTTTTAGGGTTAGGGAGACCTGAAGATGTTCTAGATTGAGGACAAAGATCTGGGAGGTCTGAAAGATACCAGTGAGAGAGGAGGTGATTGATGGTTTGAGGGTTTTTTTTTTTTTTTTTTGAGGTGTGTCTGTGTTTGTCTTGTGTTTGTGTGTGTGTGTGTGTGTGTGTGTGTGTGTGTGTGTGTGTGTGTGTGTGTGTGTGTGTGTGTGTGTGTGTGTGTGTGTGTGTGTGTGTGTGTGTGTGTGTGTGTGTGTGTGTGTGTGTGTGTGTGACTGGCCGGTGGGTTTGAGGTCTCGAAGGAGGCAGGAGAGGCCAGATTAAGTACAGGGAGGGGTAGGGAGTTATACATGGAAGGAAGAGGGACACTTCTTTCTCCCAGGTCAGTGGGAAGGAAATAAGAACAGGGGATGTTATAGATAAAAGGGAGACGGGAGAGAAATTGAGGGTGTCCTTGGTTTCGAGCTTCTCTGTGGATTAGAGGAGAGACTGTCTGCTGAAGGTGGAGGGGTAGGCTGGGTGGTAAGAACAGCTTCTATGAAGAACTGAAACAGTTGCCGAGTGGACTGGAAAGTACAAAATGACAAGTGGCATGAGAACCCAGGTGAGCTTAGATTTTTCTTCCCTTCTCACCCGAGCTGTTCAATAAAGTTGACCAACTTTAGGCAAGAACAGCTGGACAGAAAGTACAACGTGCTCAAAGCCCACTAGGGGGCAGACTTCAGTAAGCTGCTAGAGACTGGACAGTTTTCCATCCTCGGAAGGATTTAGCATAGAGAGCACCCGAGTTAGATCTGGGATGCCCTTAAAGATAATCCACCCGGATCTACTCTTGGCAAAGATGGGGCAGGGGACAGCACTTGCCCAGGTAACACTGTGGCCAAAGTGGGATCAGAACCCAGGGCCTCTCACTCTCAATCTTCCACTCCTCTACCGTACCTGGCTGCCTCCTCTTTCTCCATTTTGTGGAAGGAGGAGTGGAGGGTAGTGACGACCGTGCCGGTACGCCATCCAATGGGTACATCTAAGTGCCCTCTCACCTCAGAGCAGGGCGAAGCATGGAGCACTGGGGAACCGAGCGCCAGAATCCTGTCCTATTTTTCAACTTTCTCCCACCAAAAGACTCTCTTTCTAGTTTACCCTGAACCCTCAGGTTGAGGCCAGAAAGACGGTCATGGAAGGGCCAACCAGCTGGGCTAGAGACATGAGTTGGAAGATGCCAGGGCTCGGACCCACTCTGCGGTTCCGGCTGGCAGTGCGCACTCCAGCTACGTGTGTCCCGGCAGCGAAAGCGCATCTGACGGTCTGTGCACACCTGGGCATCCAGTCCACAATGCGGACTGACTGACAGCTCAGCTGATGTGCTCAGCCACTGTTTGGCTGTCTTGCTGATTGCACGTGAGCAACCAGCTCCCTAAATGACTGCCAGATGGCTATTGACCAGCCACGTAAGTGACCAGGTGGCACACAGGCTGGCTGACTGGCAAGTAGGCCAGCGCCCTGAACACAGTAGGTGCTTGGTCAGTATTTGCTGACTGGCTAGCCGGCCCCCCGGCTGGCTGCCTACCTGCCTGGGTCTATCTGATCGTCCGCACTGGCTGACTGCACTTGGTTCTCTGGGGCCATACCTGGTGGATATCATCCATCCCGTTGCTTGCAAACTCAAAGATCAGGTCACTAGGCTGCAGGGTAACAGCCATGCTGTCCTCTCAGAGAGATGACAGCAGGCTTCGCAGGGCCCTCTGGAGCTGAGAGGCTTTCCTGACGAAGCGATGCTGCTCAGGTACTTTGGAGCCTAAAGCCTCCTCCCTGAGCCACAGTAAAACGGGGGTGTAGAGAGCCGCAGCAGGTGGGGGTCTACGCCAGGCTCAAGGCTGCATGCTGGGCTGGACCAACTGCAGGAGTGACCTGGGGAGAAGGGAGAGAAGGGGCAGTAAGTCACCTTCCTTGAGCTCTGTTGCCAGGACAGCTGGCGAACCAGAGCGACCCTGGCATGCCAGGGCACACTGCCAGGAAAGGGACGGCTGAAAAGGAAGAGCAATGGGAGAAAAGGGAAGGGGAAGAAAGGAGGCAGGTAAAGAAAGAAGGAAAAAGAGGAAGTCAACTGAACTGCCTCCAGTGGGAAGTGGCTGAGCCTCCATGCCAGTCCTGGTCACCAGCATCTGCACCCACGCTAGCCCCAAAGACATGCAGCCTTCCTCCCTCCCCTCCCCCTTCCTCTGGAGAAGTTGACAGATAGAGGGACTTTGGGCTCTCTCCATCCTGGAGACTAGTAACCCCCAGGGCATGGCCATGAGGAGAAAGTCAGAGCACCCAGCCTAGCCTCATGGATGTGGCAGGGACAGGAAGAGGGGGGTGCGAGCGGGGACACGTGGGTGTACAGAGTGCCCTTCCAGACTCTGCCTGGCTCCAGTTGGAGTTAGGCTCAGTTTACCTTGGGAGTGGGGGCCAGTTAGCTCTGAGGGGCAGCATCTATGGAGGAACGTCTTGCTGTGGGGGTTGTGCTGTGTCGGGGCCAGTGGTGGCCTGACCCTGCTCTCAGGGATGGCACTCTCAGGCCAGGCCACGCCTTCACAGAGCTTGGAGACAGAGGGGCAGATGGGCCACATGCCCTGCCTGTTCATCAGCACCCCTGCCCCCACTGCCACCACCACCTCCCGCTGAGAGGGTGGCCTCTGTGCTGTGTGGGTTTGTGTTCTTGGTTCAGCTTTGCTTTCAGTTTCAAGACTGAACTGTCACCCTGGGAACTTGCAAGGAGAGCCCTGGCTGGGGGAGGGGACGGCAGAGCCTGCCCCATCCTCCAGGCCGTCTCAGGCCCCTTTTGCAGGAAAGCGGCGGGGTCTGCAGCGGCCCACACGCGGCTCTCCTGGCCCAAACGCACCCCGTGCGCACCGCGGGCACCTCGGGCGCTCCCACGGCGGGCTGCTGGCCCCCACTCCTCAGGCCTGGCAGCGGGGTGTCAGCGGCCACACCCAGGCCTGCCTCCCACAGCCCCGGCCCCGCTCCCACCTCCCTCCTGCCAGCCTGCTCTACTCCCTGAACACGGGCTTCTCCACTGCCAGCTCCCACATCTTTGGCCCTTCGGGTTCCGTTTTGAGTGTGTGGATGCGAGTGTGGCTGGGTCGATGACAGCCTGGTTCAGCCACGGGCGCCTGAAGGATGGGGTCCACGCATCCCAATGGGAGTGACACACTTAATCCCACCTCCTCGACATTCCCTTGGCAATGCCAGGGTGGCAAAACCTTCTCCTGGCCAGAAAGAAATGAGGAACTTCAGAGGGGGCAAAGGGAGGAAAGGGAGGGGGACCACGGTGACCTCCCTGATGACCGCTCTCCCCCACAGGAGACACCCAGGCCTCTCCCACTTCCTTTCCGTTAGCCCACAGGGCTGGCTCCGCCCTCTCCCCACCCCCACCCTCACCCCACACCTTTTCACCCACCCCAGCAAGCCTGGAGAGGTCGCTCAGCTCAGCTCAACCTGTCGGGTCTGAGTTCCCTTCGGGTGAATGAGAGACTGAGCCCTGCTAGGGCCACCCCCAGCAGGACTGACGAGAGGCAGCCCTTGCCCGGTTCCAGCTCTCCACCCCCACCCCACCCCTACCCAACCTACATGTGACCTGCAGGTCTCCTGTCGCCTGCAATGCGAAGTCTCCCAGGGCCATTTGTGCTTGGAAGGTCTGTCTCCCCTAGCCCAGGGCCCACATTCCGCAGCTCCCGCCCTCCCACAGGCCTCCCACAGGCGGGCTGTCTGCCCCCAGGCAACATTCTCATACTAGTCAAATGAAAGGTGATCACTTTCACCTAATCCCACTTTGTCCAAACATGAAACTCCCGTGTCTGCTCCCTCCCCCTAAGGTCATTCCACTATGGCCCGTCCCTCCAGGTTTGCTCATTTCTTTGGCTTCTCTTCACAGGTCAGGATTTCATTTTTGCAAGTTCATTGCTGGTGCTTGGGGAACTTCCACACACCTTCCTTACCTCCCCCATTAGCCAGTGGCTTCCTTGAAAGTAGGGACAACTGTGTTGGTCATTGCTGAAACCTTAGCATCTTGCACCATGCCTGGCATGTAGCAGACACTCGATTTTTGTCTGGGGAATAAATGAACAGATGGATGGATGGACGGATGGATGGTACTGGTCAGTCACATCTGTGAGGTGTGTTTTCTGGACAGTACATATCCATGTGCCCACTGGGCGGGGGTAGGGGTCATGCCCTCTGTCTTACACAGGAATGAGAGAATGTACACACTCTGGGAGGGTACATCTGTATATTTTTGCATTGTTATTTACACAGAAGCACTGTCTGTGTTCGCTGTGGGTGTGCAGACGCAGCGCAGGTATCCTCCAAGTGTGGGGACATGTGTGTGAGAGCCTCTGTGTGTCAAAGGGCTGCCCTGGTCTGGCCAGAAAAGCCGCAAGCTCAGTCGTTGCTTCCTTCTCCCCCAGGCCAGCATGAGCTGCCTTCGTGAGAATGACAAACCCCGAGCCAAAGCTGCCTGAGAGGCTGTGGTGGAGATGGGGGTGGGCTGGGGCAGGACCGGGTTCTGCTGGCTCTGTGGGTTGTGCTGCCCAGGGAGAGAATGCCAGCCCTAGAAAAGGCATGTGGCCTCTGGGTCCTTGGGATGAACCCCCCCAAGGTCCACTCTGCTGGGAGGCGGGGAGGAGAGGCAGCCAAGGCACTGCACTGTATTGGATGGAAACTTTGGCCAATGCAAAGAGGAGAGGTTTGAAATAGAAGAGATGGTTCCAGTTGCATTCTTTTAAGTGTCTGCATGTTTACGTATCTAAATTCAGGACTGGGCTGGTGCGGGTTCCACGGACCCAGGATTGTGAGGTATTGTGAGGCCATACCCAGCACCCAAGGCTGATCCTCGTGATCGTGTTTGGAAGCGAAGGCGAAGGGTTGTAGGGGGAGGAAGTAACTGTCCTACTCTCTTGGCCAAGGCTAAGAGCCCCCTCCCCTTGGAACCTTCCAGTCCAGAAAGTTTCCCCTACCCCTTCAGATGTTTGAGGATTTGAAAGTGAGAGGTAGAGGCTCATTTGCATGTGCACTCACTCTCCCCAGCAGAGGAGTGAACCACCCCCCAAGTCCCTCAAAATAACCTTCCTCTCCCAGGAACCTGAAACCAAAGAAGCCACCACCACAGAAGGCCCGCCCTGCTGGAGGCCGGAGAGGCCCACACCAGGGGCTCCACTCTCCAGTGACCTTCCTGAGCCCTTTGGCTGGGACACAGCTTCAGTGTGGCCTAGAGCCCTGGACGCTAGCTCAGGGAATTGAGGTGACCGGGAGCCCTCAGTCACCCGTGGTGAATTCCCCCCACCCTGCGCCATCATCGCACAGCTCACAGCTGGCTCCAAAGTCCGCTCCCTCTCTGGCTCCCAGGGCCTGTTCTATTTGGGCTGAAAGAGAAGCCTTTGTGGGAGCCTATGGCCCCTGGTCACTGTGCGTGAGCCTGCCTACCACAGGAGGCAGCCTGCGCCCCCGCCTGCAAATGCACACACCTCTGGCTCTCTGTGCTTCTGACTGCATTTCAAAACCAAAGCAAAATAGAAGTGGTTTGGGCTGCTCCTGCGTCACCACGACTGGGCCCCATTTGGGCGTACAGACCCTTCCTGAGGCTGTCACTGGAACATATCAGGCTGTGCCCAGCGCCCACCCGTCTGGGCCTCCTCTACAGGAAACAGCCCTGATGGGAATGCCATGTCCAGTCTCCATGGAGTGAGTTTAAATCTATGCCTGTTCAGCCAAGCCAATGGCTCTCTGAGCACTGCTGGTAATACCCGTGGCATTCCCACACGTGCCAGGAAACATGGGGCCAGACAATCAGCCAGGCCACAAAACACAATTCCCCTCTCCGGTTCCTTGTCCCCTCGGAGCCCCTTCTGACTCCTGAAATACCTCGTCCTCCGTGAAACCTTTCTGGAATTCTCTGGAAAGGAAGTGACAATTTCCTTCATGCCATTTCCCACTCCCTCAACACCCCTCCCCCACAACCACAAACAAAATGGAAACTACCCCAGGAACAGCTGTACCCTCTACTTAAAAACAGCCCCTCCTCCGGCTAATGGTCCTCAAGCAGCTAACTGCCTGCTGTGCCACGTGACCCATGGCGTGTATTTAAGGGACAGAGGGCCGGAGTTCGGGAGCCAGTCTGCAGTCCTGGGCAGAGCAGAATGAACCCATCCACAGGACTCAAACCCGCAGCCTTGGCTCCGTTAGGGCCGGACTCCAATCAGAGAGCTAGTCTCCCTCCTTGAGCAAGTGCCTAGTGAAGGGGCCCCGGCCACAGCTGTGTTGTCAGCTCCTCCTCTATTCCTTTCTTTCCACCACCTCCTCCATTTGAGATGAAATCAGGAAGAGGGAGGGAAAAGAATAAAGGTTTTGCAAGCTCTGTTGGTTGGGACTTCTCTGTACTTATAAGAAACTCAGTTTCCCTCCTTGCCCCTTGGTCACTGTCTGATTCCAGCATAGGGCTTGGCACAACTCAGGTGGCGAGGTGGGCCCAGAGCTCATCCCCAGTTGCTCTCGCCCCCTTCCTCGACTCTCCTCTTGCCCCTACCTTCCCAGGCTCTGATCTGTCCCCGAGGAGGGACAATTAGGGCTGCAGGAGATGGCAGGCCCCAGGCAAAGAGATGTCCTCTCCTCTTTCTCCTGGGGACCCATCAGCCCACCCAGGGTGCACACTGCCCAGGTTGGGGAAAGAGGAGAGAAGCGCTCTCCTGGCTGCATCCCAACAAGGTGTGTGACCCTGGAAAGGTCGGCCATCTTTCTGGGCTGTGGTTTCTGTCATTCTTCAAGCGAGTAAGGGCTGAGGGTAAGCCAGGCTTAGCAGGTGCTCACCAGGGAGTCTAGGGTAAGTGAAGATGGTGGTAGGAAAGCACTTTGAAAATTAAAAAGCACTCATCCAGATGATGGGTTTTGGGTGACCTCCCAGGTGGCCAAGGGGCTGGGGGCTCCATTAAGCCCCTGGAGGTCCCCCATTGGTTCCAGAATATAGGCAGGGTGGGACTGGAGGGTTCCAGTGGTTGACTGGGAAGGGGCTGCCTCCTTGCCTGGGCTGGAGGTGGGGCCCTTCAGGAAGAAGCAGGCTCTGTGGCTGGTGGAGCACTCCCAGTCACCTGTCCTTGCCACTGTCACCCCACCCAGCCCTTTGGGTTGTGGTTATGTGGCAAGAAAAGCACTAAAGCAGCCCCAATCAGGGAGGAAGAAGAGGGGGTAGGGTTACTGACAAAGGGAACCTACTTCCCCAGCCACCTTGAGAAAGCCAAAAGAGCACCCCCTGGAGTCCGGGACAGCAACTGAACCCCAGTATGATGGGCTGCTGGCTACAGCCTGGGAGGGGCCACCAGAAGTCCCTGCAGACCATAACAACATAGGCTTGTGAGCTGGAAGACCCAGAGCTCGAAGACCCAGCCCTGCCTGGTGGTTTAGGTAGGCCACTTTCCTCCTCTCCCAAACAGGATATCCCACCTAGCTCAAGGGCTTGTTGTGGAAGGCCAAGGAGTTAATATAAGCGAAGGCTCTCTGTTATGTCCCCAGTGTGTTTTTCAATTTCTTGGTCTGATTTGTGACTTTTTGGCTGTGGTCGCTCATGAAGTATTCAGCATGTCTTTAACTAGATGGAAAGGAAGAAAGGGAAATAGAGATGGGGGGTGGGGGGAAGGAAGGTTAAGGGGATATAACCACAACTATAAAATTTGTGGTAGAGAGGAAACCAGTTTGACTACAGGGAGAGGGGAGGACTGACTGGGGAGTTAAGTGGACAGGACCCAGATCCATCAGATGGTGGAATCTGAACTGAATATGGAAAGCACCTGGGTGTCACTGCAGACTCCTGAGCAAGGGAGAGGCATGAAAAAGCAGTTCTTTAGGAAGATCAGTTTGGTCTGGGTATGCGAGAGGGTGTGTGAATGGAGGAGATGGGAGACCAGGTGGGGCAGCTAGAACCCAGGAGGTGAATCCTAGCGCCACCCCAGAGGAAAAAATGGTGGACTATGGGGTCATCCAGTAGCTGTCGAGAACCCGAGATGTGCGGCCTGATCTCACTGTAAGAATGTGAAAGGACATGGAGTGGAGGGGGCAGGAAATATAGCAGGACAGAGTTCGGCTTGGACATTTTGAAGTTGGGATTATCTCGAAAACCCAGGATTAATGGGGTAAAAAGAGCACCCAGACAGTCACTTTGCTAAGCCTCTGTCTTGTCTGGGGCTAGGGCTGCAGAGCAGGAGGGTCCAGTGGCCAAACAAGGCGGCCTGGCCTGGCACCAGGGGCACAGTGCCATACTGGGGCAGGGGTGCAGGTGTGGAATGAACGGCGGCTTAGAACGCCCCCCCCCTGTCCCCCAGGAGGCCTGCTTGCTTCCATCCTTGTGGAGGGAGGGAGGGAACAGAAGCACTGGCCAGAGACTAATTAAATTCATTAGTGGGTTTTTTAGAAGCTGGGGTAATCTGTGACTCGGCACCAACAGGATATTAAGCCAGATAACTTTTATTGAAGGGACAGTGTTCTTTGTCAAGGCCCTTGCCAGAGAGTGTCTTAGAAACTGATGCGGAGGCTCCTTGCTTAGATCTGGTATCCCCTGGGTGGGAGGGGCCGTAGTGGGGTTACTGCCTGTTTGGCGCTGAGTGCCTCTCCCAGATAACCCCTTCCCCCCACTGGCCACCTTCCAGGCCCGTCACAGCACAGGGCAGTCGGGACTTCAGGCACCCGGCCGGGGCTCCAGCGTTCCCCGTATGGAAGGGAGCATGCGAAAGGATGAGGTGGAAAGACAGCCTAGCAGGCCTGGCCAGACGGGGAGCGGCTTCAGTGAAGTCAGGGAGACCTCCTGGGGTTCCTCCCCCTCTCACCCGCACTGTTGAAACCTCCCCTTGACTCCAAGTCCCAGGATATCCAAGTTACAAGGGACCTGACAGATCACTGCATCCATCCGTCTTATTGCCCAACTGCAGACACCGAATCTTGGTGGGAGGTGAAGCGACTTACTCAAGGTCACACCGCTAGCTGCTCTGACTCCCAGGTGACGCTTCGTCCTCCCCTCCGCATTGTCTCCCAGCATCCTCAACAAAGCCAACCCTTTCCTCTGGCGAGGAGGGACAGCAGCCAAAGATCCAGGGCTGGCACATAACAGTGAGGCCACACGTGTGCAGAACACATTTAACTTTCACAGTGACCTCCCCACCTCTGTCCCCTAGGCCTGAAATGCCCTTCCCTACTTTCTGCAGGTCCAATTCCCACATATCCTTCAAGATCTGATGCAAATGTCACCTTCTTTTCAAAGCCTTACTTGCTTTCTCCCCACCTGGAATATGCTCTTCTCCTCCTCCTCATGACACCTTAGCCTGACTTCTTAGACCAAAGCAGGGTTGGCAAACTATGGCCCAGGTGCCAAATCCAGCCCTGTCTCTTTTTATACCGACTGTGACTTAAGAATGTTTTTTACATTTTTAAATGATTGGGGAAAAAAAAATCCAAAGAATAATAATATTTCATGACACATAAGAATGATATGAAATTCAAATTTCAGTGCCTATAAATAAAGTTTTATTGGAACACAGTTATGTTCATTTATTACGTGTTGTCTATGGCTGCTTTTGCCTTATAAGTTAAGTAGTTGTGACAGAGTTCGTATGGGCTGCAAAGCCTAAAATACTTGCTATTTGGTCCTTTACAGGAAAGGTTTGCTGACCTCTGGACTAAAGGCTTCAGTCCCGCTCAGTGTGGATAAACTCATCAGGCTCATTTCTGAGAAGAACTTCGCAGAGCACCTGAGGCTGGAGGCGTCCAGCTGTGGTTTTGCGCTGCCCCGAGCCGCATGCTCTACACTCACCTGCTCAGCCCCTCCCTGCTGCTGACCTGGCCGCCCTTCCCTCTGAATTCCTCTCCCTGCAAAATGAAGCCAGCCTCCTCTGAAAGAGCCCTCCCGTCCCCTCCGCTCCCCTCCAGTTGGGTGGGTGTGCAGCTTCCCCTTTTTTTTGGGGGGGGAGGCGGGGAAAGGCCTCTCACCTCTCTCCAACCTGCCGGGCCCACAGCAGACAGCAGTGGAGCAGGAGATAGGGCCAGCTCTCACCGCACCCCTGCTCTGCCAGAGGAAACAGCCCCTCTGCCACTTCCTGTCCCAGGGGTTTCAGCAGTTTCCCCCTTCAGGGCCTGCTGGCCCTCCCAGCCCCGCCCCTGCTCCTGCCCCTAACAGGTCAGAGAGTGCAGAGAGGGGAGGGACCCTGAGTGGTGAGTGGGGAGGACCCCTCACGGGAAGGCTGAGGAGACAGCTGACACAAGGGGACGCCCCAGCAGCAACACTACTGGCCTGCTTTGGGCTGGGGAACGGGGACAGAGGGATGCATGACCTGGGTGTTGGGGCTGTCTCCACAAACCCTCTCCTGTTATCAGATGAGTAGAAATGAATTTATCTTTTTACCTAGCTATCTCCTTGGGGGATGGAGTGAGCTTGGCCTTAATGGATTGGATAAAAAACTGAAATATGAATGCCGAAGTCAATGTCCAATAGGGACTAGCCCAGGGTGGCTTTGGATGGAGGGACAGGTGGAAGCAAGGGGGCCTGACAAAAGCAGGTGACATTGAAATCAATGTCCTTTTATAATTTTGCAGGGAGCTTGTCCTTAGAGCCAATGGACAGAAGCAATAATGGAGTATTAGATCACAAAGTATTATATCACATGTGGGTCAAGGGTTGTGGCATTTTCTGGGTGACAGAGCCAGAATGAGGGAGAACTCCCACATTCCGAAGTGGCTGATGATTTGGTGTGGTGACTCACACTCGTAAGTACCTCCCAGGTGCCCTGGCAGGGTGGGGCTCCTAGCAGTAGGGCTTTATGTCTACAAGGGATCCTTCGGGCAGTTAACCCACTTGGTGAGACCTTCCCAAGCTCCTGGGTCCAAACAGCAGTAGCAGCCTAAGATGCTGGACCTCTGCCCAGTTGCCAGACCCTCTACTACATGATGATAGTTCTAGAAGCCTTGATGTCTGACATAAGGGCTCGGTGGTGGATGGACACAAGTGCCTTAGTTTCCCCATGGCGATGTTCCATGAGGTTCAAGCTAAGGGGATGCCTAGAAATGATGGTTCTGGACGGGCTGGCAAAAAAATGGATGAGAAGGTGATCTTGCTACTTACCTCAGCTCTGAGAGGTCATCCCCTTGCACATTTAGCCAAGAGCCATGCCCAGCCAGCCCTCCTGTCATGAGAGCACTTTTCCCTCTCCCCTCTCCCTCCATCCCCCCACCCCCAGGACAAACAGGGACCGATTTCCTGAGATAGGGTCCCATGGCCCATGAGGGGAGTGCCTGCTTCTCCACCCCTGCAAGTTGGAGTGAATACTGTTTGGCAGCTGGTACTGGGGATGCCAAGGAAGCCTCAGCGACAACATCTGGATGTGCACCTGGGCTCCTGCCAGCCCCTCCTCACATCTGCAGTGCAAAACCAGGGCCAGGGTTTGGTTACAAGCCCGACTCAAAGCTGGTGGCACGTGTTTGGAAAGCACATCGAGCCTGGGCGGAGGGGGTGGAAGCGCTGGAGACCGGTGCCAGCTCAGGGCGAGCGCTTGCGGGGCTGGCACTGATCTGAGCCAGTGCTGGGCCCAGGGCGGTGGGTGCGGCCACTGTGGCCTTGGCCATGGCCTGTTGGGGGAGAGGCAGAGGGCGTGGGTGATTGTTTAAATGTGGGCAAGATTTTCTTCTGTGCCCTCTGATATCACTTCAAGTTGCTCCCCCTGCTTCTGGGGAAGGGGGGCAAACAGTAAAAATTCTAGGGTGACAGGGTGGAGCCTAAGGAAGGCGGCAGGGATTTACAGTTATGGGGTATGGGCTTTGGGGTCGGTGTTATGTCAGGCGCTTTACATATGCAATCTCCTTTTGTTCTTACAACATCCCTACAAAGTACCTAGCACGTAGCAGAGCTGGGGTTTGAACCCAGGTTTATTTCCAACTACTACACGCTTTGAACTTGGTTTTCAGTGAAATCTATTTTGTTAATAATTCTGTTTTAACAACAGAAGTGAGGCTCAGAAAAGATCAGGTAACATGACTAAGGTCACGCTGCCAGTCAAGAATGGTGGCAGAACTCAAACCCAGACCTGTGTGACCTTGATCTCAAAGCCCCTGCTTTTCCCTCTGCCCATGCTGGTGACCATCCACCAGGACCCCTAGCTCAGGGCTTGCTGATGACACTCAACTTCAAATCCTCAGAGCTCCTATGATGCCCCTTCAACAAAAGCTTCCCAGGCCCGTGTCCCATGCCACTCGAGGCCTCAGGCTCAACCAAAACTCCATCTAAGTCAATCCTAACTTCCTGGGCCAAGTCTGTACCAAAATGGTGACAATTTGAGCTCCTGTGACCAGATGCAGAGGAGGGATATTGTGGAGTAGGAGGCTTCCACCTCTGCCGATGTGGAGGCCGACTCTAATCCTGTACCTCAAGGGTTCACTGTTTCCAGAGAGTTCCTGGCTCCAGACTTGGAGTAGCCATGGCATGGTCCCTGCCCCATAAATATACACTTGCACATAATGTAAGTCTGGGTTCTTATCTTGGGGTGTTGGTTCACATGTTTATTCAAATATTTATGGAAAGTCAGCCCTGCGCACCCAATAGGTGCCAGGCACATGGCCAGAGGCTTGATCATGGGGGCCACCCTGTCTCTTTGGTAGGGTCTTCTGGTATCTAAGCTCCCACTAAGCTGGGTTAGCCCTTCTGTCTAAACAACATTGTTGAGGGCCGAGCCCGTGGCGCACTTGGGAGAGTGCGGTGCTGGGTGCACAGCAGCGCTCCCGCCACTGGTTCGGATCCTATACAGGGATGGCCGGTGCACTCACAGCGCTCACTGGCTGAGCGCGGTGTGGCCAGTCTCTAAAAGGAAAAAAAAAAAAAAAATTGTTGAGTATTTTTCTCCAAAACATGCCTATAGCAAATATCTCTCCAAAACTGACGACCAGGAGTTGGGGGAAAATGGGGAGTGAGTGACTGCTTTTTGGGGTGAAGAAAATTTTCTAAAATGGATTCTGCTGACAGCTGTACAACTCCGTGAATATACTAAAAACTACTGAAGTGTACACTTTAAGTAGGGGGATTGTATGTGAACTATATCTAATAAAGTTGTTATTTATTTATTTATTTTTTAAAAAACTGAGAACCAGAGAGGAGCAATAGCCCACCCAAGGCCACGGGTAAGTTGAAGTCTTCTGATTTCTGACCCTGAGGCTCTTCCCTCCTACCAGCCTTCCTATAACCCTGAGCAAGGATAAACACAGGCTCAGAGAGCGTGCACGGCAGGTGCAGCCCAGTGAGTGAGGGCTGGGGACCGGACGTGAGGCATCAGGTAGGCACTGGAAACCACTCCAGAGCAGGGGCTTTAATTTCAGGTCTGCCATTAACGTGGCTGAGTCCCTGCCCCTCTCTCTGGATCCAGTTTCCCCCTCTGTAAAGTGAAGTGGATGAGTGTGGAGATCCTTCACTAAAGACTCGGCTGGCTCTGATCCTCTGAGGTTCTGCTTAGAAAGCACAGCAAGACAGCAGAATGGAGCATCAGTGAGCCACACGGCTCTTCTCGGAGGAGCGTCTTACTGATGCTCCATTCCACTGCAGGAGGCCTTTGACACAATGAGGGGTTCCAATCAATGCCCCTCACTGATAGAGATGACCAGGATTTACCGGTGAGAGTGGTGAGAGTCAGATCCTCTCACAAATTCTTCTGCTGAGTTTCTCCACGGGGGGTAGCTGCATTCTGATTTCCCCCAGCAGTGCTAGGTGATGGAGCAACCCCTAACAGAGACCCATGGCTCAAGTCCTTTGGAGATGTTAGGAGCCAGGTTCCTGGCCCAGCGCCCAGGCAGGCCCCACCTTGTGCTGAGCTCGCCTCCACGGTGGTGGAGGGTGGGGTCACCGATGGCCACGGGGCTAGCCCCTGCTGGACAGGATGTTTCCACATCAAGCCCCACTTCCTGAGGCTAGGCCTGGGCTCCGGTTTCCCCCCTCTCCTGCCATCTGGTCGCCTGCCCTCTGCCCCCTCCCCTTGCTGGCTGTTTACAGGCTGCCTTATCAGCCCGGGGAATCTGGGCCTCACCCAGCCGGGCTGCTCCTCCCCGCCCAGACAGCCTGCCCAGGGCCCTACCTGCCCTTTCGTCACTACAGGCACCCGCAGCCTAGAGCCCCCTGCAACGCCCTGTAGGCAGGGGGTGGGGATGGAGGCTGCTGCCTGGCACAGGCCCTGAGTGCCTGGGGCCTTCCTTGCCTGCCAGAACAAAACCTGAATATTCATAGCACTTTGTCCAGCTTGCCCAAACTGGGGAGGGCATGCGTTCTTTTTAAATTGTCATCTTCTCTATCTGCAGGCTATGAGGACAGGAATGAAAGGCTCAGGCTGCTGAGGAAGCTGACTTTGGCCTGGAGGGCCTCCATGGCTCTTCTGTCCTTAACCAGCAAGAGATGAGCGAGGACGGCACTAGGCCAAAAGTCTCTGAGAATCCAGGCAGATTTGTTTTTAACTGGAAAGCACTGCAAACACTCTAAGAAAAAGGTGGGGCTGAGTGAGGGGCTACAGGCTGAGTGTGATGTTACAGGCAAGGTTGGGGAAGCCCGGGCACAGTCTCAGCCAATCAACACCCAGACTTCAAAGCCTCCTGGGTCCGACTCTGTCTTTCTCCACCCCACCCCCGGACCTGCTCACTCACCCAAAGACTGGGATGAGGCTAGAGGAACCATTGAGCAAGTCAAAAGACTTTCCCCTGGAACATAGGGGCCTAGAATTTTCCATGGAATGTGTTTGAACTAAGAAGAGAGATAGGGACAGGGACTGCAGGCGGATGCAGATGCTGCGGGTGATGGATTTCCCTTCCAGCACTTTGGGCTAAAATCCTAAAGCTCAAGTTCTGACCTGCCTGTAGGCAGGTCCCACAGGGACAGGGCCTGCTTGCTGAAGCCCCAGATTAGGAAAAAGCCACAGTCCAAACCTGGCTCATCTTCCAGGGGCTTCCATTTTGTTTACTGATAAATTATTTAAAATATATTTGAGGCAGTAGATTGCAACCTTCACACTTAAGATCAAATGTCACACTTCAAAGAAATTTTACAGGACTCTGTCCTTCTAGGTCTCTAGAATACAATTCCGTAGTTTGGGGCACATGGGTGGGACAGTTCAGAAAAGCTCTGCTAAGGCAATTTTGCAATTAATGGGCTATGTAACCATAGGCATGCCATGTCACGTGGCTCTCACAGCCTTGGGCCTCCCCCAACTAGGGATTTCATGCTGCCCAGAGCTCCTCACAGACTTACTGACCCTTGGAGCCACCAGAGCTCCACATTTCTTCTGCCATTCCAAACTTTCAGGCCACCATCTTGTTTCCCCAGGACTGGACTCAGAAAAATCAGAAACCATTCAGTGTTAATAGCTGATATTGGGTTAAGTGTCATCTCTCTCCTTAACGCATTTTCATTCTAAGAGACACATGGAGCTACCATGCTTTAACTTAAGGAGCCGCTCCAGGGCAAGTAGAGGGGCTGATCAGCGGGTAGGCAAGCTCGAGGGTGTTTCTCAGTGGTTCTGCCTCCCACCACACCATTAGCCATGGAGCGAGCCGGCCTTCACGATCTACTCCCCATGCCTGTGGTCTCCGTTATGGAGTGGATGTGGACGTCCCTTGAAAAGCTAAAAGCTAGGCTTGGTGCACCAGAAAGCCCACTCGATTGGAAGTGAGGAAGATCAAGTTCCAGCCTCGGCCCTGCCTCTGCCGAGCTCCTCCCTCAGCCTCTGAGCTGGCACCAACTCCTACTCCAGGACTCACATTTAGATCCACGGCTGTGGCCACACCAGCCATACTTTGCAGAGCCTTAGAGTCCAAATTCATCTGCTTGGTTTCCAAAGGTCCTTCACAGTCTGACCCCACCCTACCTACTCAGTCTTGTTTCCCATGATTTCCCAACTCAAGCCTGGGCTTCAAGCCCAGTGGTCTCCTCATGGTCCCCTGAGGGAACATTCCAGGCTCATTCACGGAGTTTCTCAGGCCTGCCATGCCCTTGCTGCTCCTTTTTGGCTAATCAAACAGTGCCCATCCAGCAAGGTCCAATCGACTTCCCCAACCCTATGGAGCTGGGTACGTCCTGATAACTATAGTCCACACCCACGGAGCCCCCTTCTCTAAACCCCTGTAGCTCTTGAATTCCACCATCAGTTCTCTTAATCTCACAAGGTTTTGAACTGCAGTTTAATTATTTCACGTATATCTCCTGTTTCCCCAACAGGCAGTAAAATCCATGGGATCAAGGCCTATTTCATCTTCTCCCGACTCTAACACAGGTCTGGGCATTCATGAATTAAGTCCATGTAAATTCTCAACCTGACTGAGATCTCTAGAAAAGAGATCACAGGTCCTGATCTTAGGGGTACAGCCTAGGGGTGGGGTAGGGGTAGAGTTGAGGGGCAAAGGTTTCCAATGGTACTTTTCCTCTCTTGTTCCACTCCTCTGTTAGGGGCAATACATACCAGCTAAAGTCCTTTATTCCAAGAAGCCTCAAGCAGGCAGTTGATGATCAGGTCATTATCAAGCATTCTCGTTTTCTACAAAACCACAGTGGCTCTACTTTGGGAATATTGGGTGCTGATTTGATCACAATTCATGATACTGGATCAGGTCAAAGAGCTAAAATGATTCAAGACAATGGGGTGTGAGGATAACTATATGAGGACAAACTTTTACTTAAGGAGGACTTTTGTTGTCTAGACAATGTTGAAAAGTGATATTATTGGCATCTATAAAATGATGCACGGAAACAAAAAAATTTAAAAAACAATAAATAAAATGATGTATGGAGCAGATAATCATGGACCTATTCACCAAAAATGGGTTATAAATAGGGCAAATAATAGTCCTATTTTACAAATGCATTGTAAAGTTAAGGAACTCTTTAGCCTAAGAATATCATTGAAAAGATAAGCATCCTCTAAAATAACCGTAACATCAGGGGCAAAGGTGATTTTAAAATAAGATTACAAAAACAAGTGCAAACATATCTGTTACAACCATTAATGCAAATAGGATAAATTCAAGTATTAAAAGAAAATGATATGGACAGTGTGATTCTAAAATTCATAGGGAATTGCAAAGACTTAAAATAGCCAAAAACAACTTCGAAAAAGAACAAAGTTAGTAGTGAAGGGTAGTGAAGGGCTAACACTACCTGATCTCAAGAATGAGTATAAAGCTACAGTAAGCAAAACCACTGGTATTGGTGTAAAGATAAATAGATGGATCAATAGAAAAGAAATACAGAAGCCAGACATAAGCCCACGTATATAAGGACAATGATGGTAGGCTGATAACAGCTTTTTCAACAAATGGTGCTGGAACAATTGGATATCCATATGTAAAAAGAAAAAATCAGAATTTGGATTCCTACCTCTCATCATACAGAAAAATTAACTCAATATATCATAGACCAAAATGTAAAGCCTAAAATTATAAAACTTCTATAAGACAAAATATTTGTGACCTAGAGCTAGGTGAAGAGTTCTTAGATACAAAATCAAAAGCATGATCCATAAAAGGAAAATTTGATTAATTGCACTTCATCAAAATTGTAAACTTCTGCTCTTCAAAAGACACCGTGAAGACAACGAAAAGACAAGCCGTGGACTAGGAGAAAGTCTTGGCAAAGCATGTATCTGATACAGGTCTTGTATCCAGAATATACAAAAAAAAACTCTCAAAATTTAACTACAAGAAAACAAACAAGTCAATTTAAAAATGGGCAAAAGATTTGAACAGACTCTTCACCAGGAAGGGTATATGGGTGACAACTAAGTACATGAAAAGACGTTCAACATCATCAGTCGTTAGGGAAATAAATACAGGCTAAAACCACAATGACATACCACTGCACACCTATTAGAATAGCTAAAAGTAAAAAGACCACCCATACCAAGTGTTGGCGAGGATGTAGAACACCTGGAATTCTCCTGCCCTGGTGCTGGGAATATAACATGGTGCAGTCACTTTGGAAAACAGTTTGACAGTTTCTTCAAAAGTTGAATCTCTACTACTGTATGATCCAGCTATTCCACTCCTAGGTATTTAACCAAGAGAAAAGGAAATATATAGCCATAAAAAGATGTGTACACAGATGCTCATAGCAGCTTTGTTTGTAACAGCTAAAAATTGGAAAAAACACCAAATGTCCATCAACTGATGAATGGATAACAATGTATGGTCTACCCATACAATGGAACGCTACTTAGTAATAAAAAGGAATGAAATACCATACTGATGTGTACAATAACACGGATGAATCTTGAAGTAAATATGCTGGGGGAGAGAAGCCAGACCAAAAAAGAGTACATGCTATATGATTCCAATTATATAAAACTTTAGAAAATGCACATTAATCTATAGTGACAGAAAGCAGAGCAGTGGTTGTCTCTGGATGAGAGGGAGGGATGACAAAGGGGCATAAGGAAACTTTCTGAGAGTGATACACTCACTCTCTTGATCGTGGTGACGGTTTCATGGGTGTATACATATGCTAAATATTATCATATTGCACACTTGGAAACGTGCACTTTACCGTATGTCAATATTGCCTCAATAAAGCTGATAAATGAAAAAGAAAAAAGGTCCCCAGATTGGATAAAATAACAACGGTAACAACAAACAGCAAACACTTAGCACATAATTTTACTATGTAATATTAGTATGTATTTTACTATGTAAAATTACTCTGTAATAGCAGTAAAGACAAAAAAAGCAAGAACATCCATGCTGTCCTAGAAAATATATTCCTTGGTGCCACCAGTGGTGACAAATTCTGAACCTCGGGACTTACTGAGTGCTGATTCTAGTGGGCTTGCGTTGTTCCTCACTCACGCCCATGCCAATGTTACTGTCCCACCAAGCCCAGAACGCCCCTAGAGCACAGCCAATGGTCTCTGTCCTCTTTTGAAAGGCCATCTTTTCTTTAGCCTCCAGGAAGCCTTCCCCAATGAAGCTGAGGAAGCAGAAGAATGATCTTTTTCTAAACATCCCCCAATCTGCAAATTTTAGGTGCCACATGCTGGTTGCCACATCAGCTCCCACCTGCTATGGGACTAAGTGCATATGTATTACTGCAGCTCTAGAACTGGGTTTAGGTCCTCCTGAGCAGGAGGCTGAGCCTGGTGTGTTTTCTTTAGGATCAGCATGGCGCCGGGAAAGTGGTCCCCTAATGAGACAGGTGTTTTCTGAGCACAGATTCTCACAGAATCAGTTGGGCTCTGTTATCCTCAGGGGGCATCATGGGAAAAAGACAGATTATCCCCTAAATCTATGTCTAAGTACCTCCTTGTTATCAGGTCATCAGGAATTTGGGGAGGTTAAGACTAATTGCCCACCCTCCCATCCCCCCCCCCCTGCAGCCTGCCAGTTCTAACCTGCTGGGTGGGGACCAAGGGACTGAGTGGTGTGCTCTGCTCAGGGGTGGTCCAGTTTAGCCTGGGCTGTCTGTCCCTGTGGGTGGTCACAGGCTCCTCAAGCAAACATAATCCAGTCAATAGCAGATGGAACCTACAAGTTACTTTCTAGGACCTTTGGAAGGGGAAAAGTCCCCAGCCCCCAGGGAGCTCTTCTGAGCCCCAACCCAAGGCCTCTGGGCATTGGCCCAGAATGGACCCATCATCTCTTCTAGCAACAGGGAAGAAAAGTGAGCGGTGGTCAGCCAGTTGGCTCCCAAAATTCTACACTCAGTAAGGTAATAACAACAAACTGATGATTGCTAACTAGTTCCTAGGGGTAGAACAAATGAGGCCTTCTCTCAAAGATGAAAATGGTGAAGCGGGGGCTGGCTCGTGGCTCACTTGGGAGAGCGTGGTGCTGACAACACCAAGTCGAGGGTTAAGATCCCCTTACCGGTCATCTTTTTTGGAAAAAAAAAAAGAAGAAAATGGTGAAGGGGTAGAAATGGCAATGTTAATACAAACATAAAAGACTTGACTTTTGCTCTTCACTAAAGCACTGACTGCCACTCAGAAAGACTTTATATTACACACACACACACACACACACACACAATCTGCTTCCACATCTCCTTATACCATGCAATGGCAGAGTTAACAAAAAAGTTAGCAGAAAATCTCCCTCTTGTTTTCAGGAATGGGTACAGCGTGCCCTGCCAGCACTGCCAGAGAAGTAGGTGGTTGATCTCAGGAGCTTGGCAAAGTCAAGGGTGTGTGAAGGGGAAATGATAACAACAACAATAACAGCCACAGGGGTAATAAAAATAACAGTCAACACTTATGGGATGGGTTCTGTGCGCCAGGCACTACGCTGAGTGCTTTCCATGCATTATCCCATTTAATCCTCACTCCGATCCTGTGAGGTGGGCACTGAGACCTGGAGTGGTTCAGTAACTAGCCCACAGTCACACAGCCAGTAAGTGAAAGGTCTGGGATATGAATTCAGAGAGCCTGTGCTCTTCCTTCTCTAGACAATAATGCTTCTTGGGAAGGATATTGGACCAGACTGGAAGAAGAAAGGAAACTTCCAGAAGGGCAGGTGGACTGAGAGGCAGGAAATGGCAGCACTGGGACAACAAAATGGCCTATCAAGAAGGTGGGAACCCAAGGCAAAGCTTGCTCAACCCTGGCAAGTTGCTTAATGTCTTGCTATTGGTTAGCCCCTCTGAGAAATGTTCCAGCATTTTCCCTTGCAGGCTCTCCTGCATGAAACACTCTTCCCGGCTGCCTGACCATCCTCCTCACCCTGGGAGCAGGCTGGGGTCTCTTTGCCAAGAAACTCACCTTAGGGCACGATTTCCCAACCAAGAAGTCAGGGCACTTTGGTATGTCCCTTCAGTGTTGAAATGTGCTGGAGGGGAGTGGGTGGGGGGGACAGGCCAAGAGGGCAGTGAGAGAGGAAAAATGACGAGTATGCGGGGGTGGGGGGATGGCCGGATGTTTTTATCCAGTTAAACCCAACAAGGGTCAAGTCCCCCTCCACTCCCAGCCATGAGAGACACAAAATCGGCAGAATATGTGGCTAGTCCTTGGTGGTCTGGGCAGAAACATGCGCAACTCTCTAGATCCTTTGGTTCCCTGTCTTCCACCTGAACTTCTGGGCTTGCACAGAAATCCCAGAACCCCGGAGAAAGGTGGGACCCAGCCAGCCTGTGTCTGCCATGAACACCTGTAGCCTGTCAGTCTTCCTGTCCCTTTGGTGCCCCCTACTTCTCTCCTCCCCACCTTCCCCACCAGGGCCTGTGGAGTGGGGAAGGTTTCAAAATGAAATCCTCTGCTTGGGTGGCAGGGAAGCCTGGTCACCCTTTGTGTCTTATCAACACATTCCGGGTGCACTGTCGGAGCCAGCCACTTGGTACCTCCTGGAGTGGAGATCGGAGTCTGCACTGAGCCACCCACACTCGCTGACCTGGTCCTTTATGTGACACGCATTCGCCAGACAATTATGCGGGCTTCGGAGGTCAGTCGGGTGGCCAGGGAATGGAGAGAAAGGCGTCTTTTCTCCCTTTTCTGCTGAGCCAAATCCCCCCCTCACTATCCTCCCCCCCTTCAAGGCCTGGCCAGAGCCCGCATCCCTCACAAAGCCGTCCCTCCTCCTCCAGCTGCTGCTGGCCACACGTCCCGGCTGCACTGGCCTCTGCCCCAAGGAGCACAATTAGCACCTGATCGGCCACTGGCCTGGCTGCTTGTCCTCGCCTCTGATTGTTTCAGTGTCTTAGTCATCTCTTCCCCTCTACCTCCTCCTCTCGTCTCCCCCACAGTGCCCAGCACAGGTTGGGCACACAGTAGATGTTAATAAATGTCTGTTGAATTGAAACTCAGCAGCCCCTATGAGGTCAGAACCCTCATAAGCACCCCGACCAGCAGTTTCTTGGCAACCGACGCTGGGGCCCCGACTTCAGGGCATTAGCAGCGCGGCCGCTATTACGGGACCAGCGAGGCTCAGCGGCCAGAGATTTGCAGGCAGGTTGGTGTTGATGAGAAAAGCCCCTGACCCCTAGGAAAACGCCCATGGGATTCTGGGTACCTCGCAGGAGTTTCCTTTCTCCCCCGCAGAACTAGTTTTCAGCCTGAGAACCACAAAGGGAATAAATTGGCAGTGAAGCCAGAAACCTCTTTGCAGCTTAGAAATCCAGGAGAGATAACCGAGCCCAGGTTGGGGTCAGGCCCAAGCCCGAGGAGAGGAGGTGGCCCAAGGCCTTTTCCAGATCAGCGCCCCCCCCCCACCCCGGGAGATGCAGGAGGCATGGCAGGCATGGGCCCTGCCGCTCCAAGAGGCTTTGGGGATGGTCCTAAGTGATGCCATCCTGCCTGGAACCCAACAGATCACACCCTGAATGCTTGCCATCTACAGCCCATGCAGGAACCAGTGTCCCTTTGTCTTTCATTCACCCAAACCCCAGGGCAGGCCTCTGTGTGTGTATGTACAGACCAGAACCCAGCCAGGGTGTCCAGACAAGGAAAAGCCTCCAGGTCTGGGGTGCCTTGCTCCCTACAGTGGCTCAGGGATTCAAGTCTGGCTTTAAATTATGATTATTTGTATAGATGACTTATCCACTCTCCCTGGCCTCTTCCCATGTCCCCCACCCCCACTCCAGCCCTCACAAGAAGGTACACACAATCGTGGAAGACAGGTGCTGTCGTGTTCTTCACATCCATGTTTCCTTCACTGCCACTTCGCTGGCGCCAGTACTGGGACTGGTCCTCAGCAAATGTTTGCTGAGCTGGATCTGAGTTTTAGGCAGTGCACTGGACAACAGTATAATGCCAGTTCATGCTTACTGTGTGCCACACACTTCTAGTAAGCAGCTTGTATGTACTAATGTATTTGATCCTCATTACAACTGTATGAGGTAGGTCTCATGTGACATATGAGGAAACTGAGGCATATAATTGACTGGGATCACACAGTAAAAAACAAAGCTGAGATTTCAACCCAGTCTAGCTCTAAGGATTGAAAGCAAAATGAGAAAATTGGGAGTGGGGGTGGAAGTGGACAGGACCAAGGCCAAGCTTAGGAGCAGAGGTTTCCCTGGGAAAGCAATCCCCTCAGCTTGTGTCTGGCTGGGCCTCTCTGGGACAAAACCCCTGAATTTTGCAGGATTAGGGGCATTTTGGGACATGCTATCAGTCAGGCCCATGAGAGACCACAGCACCCTCATTTTGAGACCCCAATATACGACAGAGGAGACAGAAGCCACTGTGCCACCACTTAACACTCAGCGGGGGAGGGTAGATTCGGGCCCCCAGCTTATCCAGCGGTGGGCGCCAGTTCCTGAGCAACCACCGAGCAAACACAGCGCAGCAGAGGGAGGAATGCCAGACATAGTTGCAAACAAGCCACTCCTTCGGCTCACGGCAAGAGGCTGGGTGAGGGTGACAACGTGAAGCCGCCTTCAGTCCCCCCCCCCAACAGGAGACCCCAGGCTTTGAACCCAGCCTCAAAGACAGCCACATGCAAGGCAACCTCCTCCCCACACCAACTGGTGGGGATAGGAAGTCCTCCCTGATAATCTTCACTTAAGTCAAGATAGCTCCTGCGAGGCTATTTCTGCACCCGATGCACTGAATTAATGATTGAGAAAGCACTTTATAACCAGGAAAACTGTGCAACTAACTGCAAAGAGGGATTGGCATTCTTGCCTGGCATATGTGTTCCCTGGGCATTTTCAGTACCAAAGTGTCCTGTGTCTCCAAAAGAGAGAGCTAATCTGTTCCCCTCACCTCCCTCCAACCTGGCACTCAGGCCAGGGATCAGTTCGCAGGGGTTGAGTCCCCAATGGGCGTGCCCACCAGCTGTTGGGGCCCAAGCAGTGGTGGCTCAGGCCCTGGGGTGGTGACCTCACTTCCGCTCCTACCTCCCCACCTCTCCAGCACTCCTCCCATTTGAGGCCCCACCAGGCCAAAATAGAGAAGTCCAAGGTTAACTGTTCCTCCCCACTTTAAGAGCTAATTAAAATGATTAGCTACAATGAACTGTCAAACATTAACCAGAAGAAGCTGCAGGACCAGACAGGCCTCTATCTTGGGCAGAGGGATGAGGGCAGGAATCAAACGGCCATCAGGTCCCTGGGCTGGGGTGTGGTGGGGGGGGTGGGGGAAGCAGGGTAGAACCTCGAGGAGCCAAGGTGCCAAGGGGTGAGGAGGTGACTCTCATGGTCGGGAGGGCCATGTTCGGGCACATAGTCCTCCGGAAAGGGTGGCAGAGTTAGGGTGCGGTGGAGGGGCCGGGAATTCATAAAGAAGGCTCTCGCGCCTCAGCAGTCCCCCAAACCCCCAAGCAAGGCGCTGGCGTCGGGAGACCCCGCGCTGTGAGGCTGCTGAGTCCCTTTGGTGGAAGCGGGGGGGGGGGGGGCGGGGGGGGGGGGGGCCGCGAGGGGGAGAGGGGGGGGCGCGGGCCCCTGGCACGACTCCCCCTGCCGTGCTGGCGACCGCGGCGGCGGGCCGGG
>NW_007726254.1:1309233-1329781 GCF_000696425.1 Galeopterus variegatus | reverse complement strand
CGCCGCCTCTTCTTCCCCTTGCGGCTCGCTCGCCCCCGGGACACGACGAGGGCAGGGCTCCCGCAGAGCCCATGTCGCGCGCCACCGCCCCAGCCAGAGCCCCCCACTCCGCGAGCACTGGGCGGGCGCCCGGTCGCTACCAGCTGGGTCAGGGCCCTTCCTGGAGGGAAGCTCCGCACGATGCCCCGCAGAGAAATCCACACCCGGGGACTCTGGGAGACTGCGTCTAGCCCCCTCGGCCTGTGCTCGCCAGTCGCTTGATGCCTTTGGCCTGAGCCCTGCACTCCACGTTATTGAGCGTCTACTGTGTGCGGACCCGGCAGGAGAGCGGGCCGAGCTCCGGGTGAGGCCAGATGCCGAGAGGATATAATCTGGGAGCGATGTGCCAAACACCGCGCAATCTTGGGCCAGATACATAGTGCAGTTGGGGTGACTGGAGAGTTTTGGGGAGTTCTTAGGGAAGCCCAAGGGTCCTGCGGGGGAAGGCCGGGGGGGGGGGAATATGAACCAGGGCAGGGGTTGCGGGGAGAGGGACTGGCACAGCAGGTGCAAAGGCAGCCCGAGTTGGGGTGCTGTGAGAAAGCCCCTGCTCACCCTTCTCCTGTCCAAAGCCAGGCTGCTCTCCTTGAGGGACCCATTTGAACCCCCGTCTCCCATTCTATCTCCCGTTTGCCCTCTCCTCTGACCTCCCTCAGCATCCATACCAGTCCCCTACCTGATCCTTCAGCCAGGAGGCTCTGGGAGAGAGTCTGCTGGGAATTGTCACTCCTTATAGCTCTCCGTGGTCTGGGGGAGGGGCCCAGCCGGGCCTCA
Source organism: Galeopterus variegatus (assembly GCF_000696425.1). Classification (NCBI taxonomy): domain Eukaryota; kingdom Metazoa; phylum Chordata; class Mammalia; order Dermoptera; family Cynocephalidae; genus Galeopterus; species Galeopterus variegatus. The sequence continues at coordinate 1,328,968 of NW_007726254.1, read as the reverse complement.
ACCTTGGAAGCAAGCTGCAAAGCTGAAGGAGCCCCAGGGGAGGAGGGCCCTCTGAGGTGTGGGCTGGCCAAAGGGCCTGAGGTTCAGGGACCTGCTCAGCCACCAGCATCTGCCTGCTTCCCCAGCCTTGGGAAAGGATAGTCCCTGGCACAGGACGAGGGTACAGGAGTGGTGGTGGATGATGGCAATGACGGCAGCTGCAGATTACAAGTTTCTAAGGAAAGATCTAGTGGCTGGATTGGGGCACTGGCCCCTGAAGTCTCCTGGCTACCCATAGCCAAGTCCCTGAAATAAGTGCCAAGAGCAAATTTCCACTTCTTTTACTTTTGCAAGTGGGCACGCTTTCCCCAGGGGATTCTGGATCCTGAAAACAGTTTTCTGCTGGCCTCTCGCCCGCGAGGCTCTCCTCTCAAATTTGTGGTAGGTCCCAGGCGTCCCTAAGCCCCCTTTCTTTGCCTTCACCTTAACATTCACTAATGGACACACACACACATACACACACATACACACACGCACACTTCCATTTTGCTAAGAGTTCAGTGGTCTCTAACATCAGACAGACCTGGGTTCCTATTCCAGCTGCACCATTTACCAGCTGCGCGTCACTTAAACCTCTGAGCCTTACTTTCCTTATTTTTAAATGGGGGCAATAAGAACCTACTTCCCAAGTCTGTGGTGAGGACTGAATGAAATAACCCACATCTATGGTAGTGCCTGGTGCCTAGTACACCCTCAGTAAATACTAGCTGTCTTCAGCATCATCTTCATTACGCTTTTTCAACCCAGCTGTTACTGGCGGGAGGGTGGCAGGGCCAGGGCAGAAGTTGCTGAGGACTAATGGTGGACTCCTCCTGAGAGTGTATGTGGTTTGAACCACAGCTGGAGACTACAGGCAGAGCGTGAGGAGAGGTCTTCCTCTTGGGAAGGGCAGGGAGAGAGGTTGGCACTGCCGACCAGCTCACGGTGACTGGCCCTATGCCTGCCGGTGACCTGCAACCCATGGCTTGTGGGAATCCCATAAGTTCCCACCTTCCCCAGCCACTCGGAACTGACCACAGCCCCATGATCTGGGGGTTGCAGCCAAAGCAAACCCCATCCCCTGGATGAAAATCTTGTGCTGCCTTTCCTTGGGGAGCCAGAGGCCACCCGAATGACCTTCTTGGCTGCCCTTCCCCATAACCCTGCTGCTCCACAGCCTGCCAACCCTTCCTCACCTGGCTCCCCACTCTTCCACTTACCCGTTGGGTGAGCCCCAGCCAGGTGGGGCCAGCCAGGCTGAGATCACCACTCTTCTGACGACAGCCCCGCTGTCTCTGCCAATGGCTCATTCCCTGCCTTGGCAGGAATTCCCCTTCTCGAGTTGCCCGTGGATGCCCAGGCCGCGCCATCCAGCAGTGCGCGCTCAGCTCAGACTCTCTCCTTCCATTCCAGCCACTTCCCCCCGCTCTCCAACCCTGACTCAGCGTGCTCTCAGGCCTCAGAACCTGGGTCCTGCCTACAGCCTGTGCAGGACCACCTCCCCATTGGCAACTTCCCATTCAACTGGCTCTTCCATCTTGACAGCTTTCAGAGCCCCTCTCTGTCTCCTTTTTCAAGCAGTGCCTTACAGCCCCTGTTCTGCACATCACCCGGTTTCTACGGAAAGTGGCTGGTTGCTTCCCCCCACCCTCACTTTACCCCTTAGCCTTAAATTCTGTTCAAACCTGTAGCCAGAACAAAATACCACAATACCACAGCTTCAGTGCCAGGACCCTTACTTTCCACCATAGACACATGCTAGAATCGTTGCCTATCAAACGAGAAGCATATTGAAAAGCCGGGAGTGAAGTTGCAGGTTTTTTTTAAATTTTTTTTTTTATTTTAAAGATGACCGGTAAGGGGATCTTAACCCTTGACTTGGTGTTGTCAGCAACACGCTCACCCAGTGAGCTAACCAGCCATCCGTATATGGGATCTGAACCCGCGGCCCTGGTGCTATCAGCACCGCATTCTCCCGAGTGAGCCATGGGCCAGCCCGAAGTTGCAGTTTAAAAGGAATCCTCCCTCTATAAAGCTGAGAAGCCCCTATAATCCTCTCTATAAAGCCAGTAATTGTTCACCTGTTGAGTTCAATAACCCCAGGTTTGCATCTATTGTGTTTACATACGTGACAAGGCCCTAGGTAGCCAAAAGACAGACAGAAATCTCTAAGTCCCAGGTTGTGGCTGGTCAGTGTAAGCAGTGTTTGTTCTAAAAAGTTTGTAGTGTGGCTGTGAAATAGAATTCCTTGAGATAAGTTATACCAAAGTTCTTGCCAGATGATGGTCTGTTGCCCTGGCCCGTATTGGGGGGTGGAGTGTACCCAGGCTAAAGCCCAGGCATGCAGATGGCAGGATGGAGTTCCCAGATCATGACTTTCATCTGGCCAGCCACCTTCTTGGCTGGAGAGCATGCCTGACTGGGGCTCTCGGAAAGTCACTTGGTCCCCCCACCTCACCCCTGCTCAGTTTAAAATCATTGAAATGGAGAGTTGTATATTTCCCAGCACCTTGAGAGCCTCTACAAAACATTGGAAGGCTGCTGGGGTTTGCTTCTTAGTCGACTGGACAGCACTTCGGGGGGACTGTCTGGAGGGAGATGACTGCCTGACCCTGGAGGGGCTGCTGGCCCTTAGAGGTGCTCAGCACGTCAACCTTGGGCGCAGTGGCGTCTGGGAAGCACTGTCCTACCTGTGCACAGCTGGGGAGGTGCCTGGTGTTTGGGAAACAAATTCAGTGCCCTTAGGGAGGGCCGTCTGGGTTGGTGGAAAATTTGGAGGGTGGGGGAGGTAGAGGGACCCAAGCCTGGGGTTCTTTTGAAAAAAAAAAATAAGGAAAAAGTGGCTTGGGGCAGAGTTCAGCAAATAAGGGCAAGTCCCCTGAAGTCTCTAATCCCACTGGTTCCCAGCCCCTATCTTGGAGCCAGGACTTGGCCTGGAGAGGTCCCTGGGACCAGGACAGAGAGGCAGGCACCTGCTCTGGGCACCTATCAGAGGCAGTGTAGCATTCAGGGGTTTTGGGCCATGTCCAGTGGAGCCAGAGTTAACCTTTCAGCTCTCAACATCTGCTGGCCCAACACCTGTCTTTGACCTCTGAATTGTCCTAAGAGTGAAGGTGGGGAGGCCCTGGCCTTGGCTGATCTGCCCACAGCCCAGTAAAGCTGGCTCAGAATGTCAGTACATGGAGGTTTTGCTGGAGGGAGCACCAAGTGATTTCCGCAGGCCCTTGAGTGTGCTGAGGGGCAGGGACATAACCAGCCATCAAGCTGGCATTCCCTCCCCCAATGGAGAAGAGACCCAGGGGAGGGGAGGGGGTTCCCATCTCATTGCATGGGGCTCTACATATTATATAAGGTGAATGGTGCCCCCTGGAGTTGTGCGAGGAAGTGATAGTAAGGACAGACCCAAGAGAGTTGGGGAAGGACGCTTTGATAGGAGGAGACATCAGGAAGGGCTCAGACTGGGACACCACAGTGGGGACCCCAGATACCAGGGACTGGGGATGAGATGGGATGAAGGTAAGGCTGTGAGGGGGACTCATGAGCCCCCAATTTTATCCACTTCGCAGTCTGCCAAGAGACAGGCCCGGCTGAGGGTTGGACCAGGCAATAGAAGATTCTGCTCTTTCAGGACGGCTCCATCCCACAGAGAAGCGCAGACAAGCCTGACATTTGCTAGACAGAGGCAGAGCAGAGGCTCCGTGGGAATGCAGCCACTCCTCAGTTTCCCCACCCTGCCTGCCCCCACATCAGGGATTAAGGGTGGTTGTTGTTGTTGTTTAATGCAGAAAAATACAACATTTAATGTCTATAAAGGTGCAGTATGAGTCATTTCACGGAATGTCTAGGCCCCTTCGCTGGCAGCAAACAAACTTTCCAGCCCTCTTTTGAGGAAGCCATCCAACTCGGCGGCTGCTGCCGGTTCGTGTGAGTGTGTTGAGCGGGCGTGTGGGTCTGTGTGTGGGACGGGTCTCTGTCAGGGCCTTGCCTGCCTCTGTGCACATCGGCGTGTCTGTGTGGGTCTCAGATGTGAGTGAGGGCGTGACCGTGGTCGGGGTGTGTGCGCGTGGGGCGCGGGGGGCTTGAGTCTTGCATGTGAGTGTCGAGTCCCCTCGTGAGTGCGAGTGTGTTCGTGGGGGACGTGTGCATGAGTGCGTCTGCCAGGCCGTACGGTATGTGAGCCTGTGCGTCTGAGGGTGGCTACGTGTACATTTTTTCCTCATCGCTGCCAAATTATCTTCCCATCTCTTCCCTCACGCAGTGAAGGGCTGACCGAGGGAAGCCAGCAGTCCAAAAGGGGGGCGGCAGGGGAGGGGAGAAGGGCTGGAGGGAAACCAAAGCAATTGCACTCGTCGGAGGAAAGCGTCAGCCAAGGATGAAACTGAAACCGAGGAGCGGCTCTAAGGCACCAGCACCCTGGGATCGTCCGGGGCTTCGGTTCCTCCCACTCCCCCGCCCCCTCCAGCCGGCTGCGGAGATTAGTCAGCCTGAAATTCCCATCCCTGCAGCCTGGACTTGGGGTTGAGGCAGTGACGCTGGGCTAGAACTTGGCCCGTGGGCAACACGTGACCCCATTAACGCCCATTATCACATTAACACAAATTAGTATATCAGATCCTCTCCCAGTCACCTAGTGGGGCGCAGGGCCAGGCTGGAGGGAGAGCTCATAGCTCCGGCCTTGCTCCGGGAGAAGAAGCCAGCACGGTGGCATCCAGGGAGGGCGCAGGCTGAGGACTGCGGGTCAGGTTGGGGACAGAAAGAGGGGGCAGGGGGTTCTCAAGCTTTGCCAATTTGATCCTTTTCCTCGGTCATGCTCTGGGAGGAGACACCTTGGGGAGGGGGCTGGTAGAAAGGAGGGGGGTTCCAGGAATAGCTGGGCACCGCCCTGTAGGAAGGAGGCCCAGGCTCTGAGGTCTGGGCAGGAGGCAGACGGTATTTCTCCTGGCACTCAGAGAAACCTGGGAACGTTTAGGATACTTTGAGTTTTTTTCCCCCTTTCCCCTTCTTTATGGAAAGTCTTTAGATAATTTTCTCAGATGCCTTTGGACACCCTGAAAGCAGGAGAGCTGGACCAACAGACAGGGGAAAAGAGGGACCCAGAACACTAGCACAGGGTGCAGCTTTTATTTCTTGGCACTGGAAAGGGGGACACACTCTGCCCATATGTTTTATATGTAAAGTTGTGTCACGGAAATGGCCCCTCTAGCCTCTAGAAAGGGTGAGGTTAGAGCCCCCCACAACTTTTTTCCCCCCTCAGCTCAAAGGTGCCTAACCACAGGTTATTTTTGTGCCTTGATATTCTTAATATGTTAACTGAACAGCCACCACATAACCATGAACCACCATGGGAGGTCCAAGGCAGCACCGTGACTTCCAGAGCTCAAGGCCTGCAAGTAGTTAGGACACAAAGCTCTATCTACGGAGATCAAGGTTGCAAGTTAGAGCCCCAGATGGGCCTCTTAGCTTTTTTTCTTGCATAGCTGCAGAAGAACGGATTGTCAAGCACGGAACCCCTAACCTTCGCCCTAGATCCAGCCCCAGGCTGAGCCCTGGTCCCAGACTGCGCCCCAGCCCTGGTCACAGTGTCCACCCTGTGCCGGAGATGCATTCTCGGTCTCAAGGGAGCCAGGCTACAGAGTAGCTGTTCAGGGAAACCCACCCCCAACGCCCGAGACGCGACTCAAAGTTTCCATTCTGGTGCCCGCGGATCAGGAGCGGCATCCCCGGAGCAAAGACGGCCCCCAAACCACAATCCCTTTGCTGAAGTGAAGAGCCGCCCGAGCTCTGCGGGGCCTGGGAGGTGGCCCGAGGGACTATGAAGAAGCACGAACGAGCCAGCCCCACGTCTGGGTCGCTTGCGCGGCAGGGCTGCTCTCCTGACTGTCCCGCACTTGGGTGGGAGTTCCGGCGGCCGGCCGGGGGCGGCGGGGGGTCTGGCGGCCCCTCACGCCTTTTCCTCGCGGGCTCCGCGGTGGGGCTGAGTTCCCCCCAGCCCCCCCACAGCGCGCCCAGGGCGCCTCTGCAGCGCCACCTACAGGCACAATGCGCGCCTGGCGGCGTCTCGGGCTGCGGCGGCGGCTGCTGGAACCGGCGTCCGAGGAGGAGGAGGAGGAGGAGGAAGAGGAGGAGGAGGAGGAGAGGTCGGCTCCTCTGCACCGAGGTTTCTCTGCTGGCGCGCGGCCTCCCCTCGCCGCCCCAGCCCCAAGAGGTCCATCCAGCCCGGCCCCGAGCCCTGTCCCGCGCCCTGCCAGGCGCAGGCAGCCGGTACTCCGACCTTCCACTCCCGCTGCTGCACTCTGAGCGGCCTCCTGCCCCGGGCGCCACTTCTCGGGAGCAGTGAAGTCACACTGCGCCCGATCCGCTGACTCATGAGAATGTGAATCCAACCCCCCTTCCCGACACACCCCTTGAAACTTCCCCCTCAATCCCTTCTTTCCTGCTCTCCCCCTCTTCCTCCCGTCCCGTCAGGCGAACCAGGGCGGCTTTGGGCTCCCGGGATTTGGTGGGACAGATGGGGGAGAAGTGGTGGGCTAGAGTCCCTGTGGAGACCTGCGTGCTTTTGTTCCGCCCTGGCCACTCTGCCCTGTTCTGGGGCACACAGGGAATGTCTGGGAGGGAACTGCATGTTTGCAATTCCAGGCAAAGCTCCCACTGAGGTATCCTTTTGCAATCAGCCACCTCATACGTTGAGTGTCTGCCGGTGGGGAGGGCTCCTGGCGATCCCCTTCCCTCAGGGCCTCGAGACTGACTGGTGAGTTCACCTGGAAGCTGAGATTTCTTCTTTGGAACTTTCTGTTCCAATGAACAGGTGGGCACACGGGCTTGCTTTGAGCTGGACTTGGGATGGCTTGTGCCACGAAGGAGACAAGCGTGGAGTGCTCCGAGCCTTGAGCTGTCCTGGACCCATGCATTAAGTCAAGCTGATTGCCTGAGAGATCACTGTGGCCCTTCCTCCTGGAGCTTGGTACTGGCCAGTTCAGTCAGGGTGGGTGTGACTTTGAGGCCAGGGATTCTCGGTTTTCACCTCACCCCCTTGTGCCACTGGTTTGAGGATAGTGGAAGGACGAGAAGCTTGTCTCATCACCCTTCCACTGGGGTAGGAGACCAGAATCCCACACTGGGTGCTTGGAATATTAGTTTTAACAGGTGCCTGAGGGCCTCAGGCCCAGACCAGGGCATGCTTCAAGCTGGAGGAGTTCTGCTGGCCTTGGAAACACCTAAAGATCCCCTTTTCTTCCAGAGGAGCATGGTTCGGAAGCATCCTATCCCACCCAGCAAATCATGGTACTGGATTGTCATTCTTTCCCTGTGTGCAATTTCCTTTTGTCTGTATGGTCAGAGCCAGGTGCTAAAGTTTGCAAGCGCTCTGGTTCACTTACCACTTCTCAGGGCATGGCTCTGCCAAAGCCATGGTCAATGTGGAAATGGCCAGGGACTAAGATAAGAGCCAGGGGGGTGTATGGGCTGGTCTCTGGCTTGGGACTTACATGACACGAGGGAGGTTTTCTGAGCTCTTATCTCAGCATTAAGTTGAGAGCTTCCCTGGCTTATGGTGGCTGTCCACCTGCCAGCTCTGCAGGGCGTGTTTGTTGGGGATTGGGAGCTATTAAATGGCTGGGTAAGAATGAATGTGCTAGGATCATGGCTGAGAATAGTCCAACTGTCGAGCCTTCCTGGGGGAAATTCTGTTTCTGAAACCAAACTTTAGTTTAGGGGTTGAAGGGTATCATGTTTCATGGAGCCCAGTTTTGAGGTTGTAAAACTCTCCATGGAGAGGAAATCAGGCAAGGTGCAATTTCTAGGGGTCCTAAGTCCAGATGTAACTTGCTGGGTCAAAGAAGAATCATAAGCCATAAACTAAAAAAACAGAACAAACAAACAAACCAAACTAACAAACCTGTAGATCTAGCGAGCCAGAAGGCCAGCTGAAGCATGGTGGGGAGATGTTGGCCTAGGGCTTTGGGTTCCAGTAGCATCTGCTCTAGACCTCGGAGACGAAAGGCACCTGAGCCCATGGACAGATGAAGAAAGTCCTGTGCAAGTACCCAGAGACTTTGCCACACACAGGAGGTGAGGGCTGAGGGTGGAAAGTTGTTCTAGTCTGTCCCCCTTGCTTTACAGATGAGGGAGCTGAGACCTAGGAAAGTAGCTGCTTAAGGCCATCCAGGCATGAGCAGCAGAACTGAGCCCGAAATCCGGAAGAGTGTTCGTTCCAATGTGCTCCAGCGCTTCAGTAGAAAAAATGTGGGCAGGGAGCACCTCCTGAGACCTGAGAAAGAAACACAGAGAGGAGGAAAACAAGGGGGAAAGACTGCAAAGATTTGGAGGGGAAGGAGGGAGAATCAAAGGCCTGAGGAAAAGTGAAGAAAAGAGGTGTGAAATGTCTTTGGGCGAAAGGACTGCCAGCTCCATCCTCTATTAGGGGATAGAACATAGCATGTTCTGTTCCTAATGATGACAGAGAAGATATAACCACGGAATGGGGGAATAACCATGATTTGATCAGTGAAAGAAAAGCCTGGAATAGATAGAGGCAGGACAGTAAAGCAATCTGAGGAGCAATGAGGTTACAACGGGAACTCACCAATCATACTCCAAGCACTTATGTCGTGCTGATAGTCCCTGTTGACTTGTCTGTGTCTGCCCCTAGGTTATAAAGCCACTGAAGCTGGGAACTATATATGAGCATTACTCAGCTGCTGCTGCTTTTTTTTTGTGTGTGGCAGATGTCTGGTACAGGGATCTGAACCCTTGACCTTGGTGTTACAATACCACACTCTGACTTACTGAGCTAACCGGCCAGCATCTTACCAGCTTATCTCCAGGGCCTAGCTCAGTATCATGGCACGCAGTAGTTGCTGACCAAATGTCCGTTAGAAAATGTTACAAAAATGAATACCTTGATGCCTGTGTGTATGTATTTATAAATTCAACACCCACATGAGGTGCTCCCTGAGAAGCATCTCTGTATTGCACTGCAAATGCCAAGACATCCCAGGCAAAACCTGCCTGGGAAGCCAGGTACCTCTGTCCGCCAAAATGAGACATGGCTCCTGGGCTTTCCCCAACAGACACAGATCTTGGAGGCTCCACTGGGACTAGGTAAAACTCACCGGAAGACACAGAAGTAGTCGGATTCACTGGGCTCTCTGCCTGGTAGTGGACCTTCAGAAGAGATGTTGGCTCTTTGCCTCCAAATTGTCAACACCCTCCAGCCAAAGACCACCAGGAACACTCTTGTGGTCAAACAAGTTGGGTTTATTGCTCATGGCAGCAAGGGAGAAGGCACACCGTGGAGAGCCATGGGATGTCTCAGGAAGAGGGTGCTAGAAAGGACTTATTATAGGATTCAGGTTGGGTTGGGGGATCTGTGGGAGGGTTTAAGGAAGCCATAATTTGTCCAAGGTTGGATGCTGTCAGAAAGCAGAGATAATGCTATAATTGGATTAGATATATTACTAAATAAATCTTACCCAGTAGAAGGGCAGACTAGAGCAAGGCTAAAGCTGCAATTGGTAAGGAAGCAGCAGTCACTCAGATTAGCCAGGGTGGGGGGGGAGGTTCATCATTTTTGTGGTTTGGGCAATGTTCCTGTTTTTGTCTGTGTTCATACGTGATTATGGAATGGTCTTGTTTTTGCCTCCACCCATCATGGTCATAGAGTGGCCTTGTGTGACGCCAGTGTCCTGTGAATCTATGTTTGACAGAACACCCAGATCGGCTGTGAGTGCCAGGCCAGCCGACAGCAGCGCCAAGGCCTAGCCGAGAGTACCAGGCCAGCTGCTGGATGTCAGGGGCTGCTTTTCTTTCTCAAAATGTCCATTTTGAGATAATCCCTGGTTTCCAACCAGGGTTTGGCAGTCTAGTATCTAAATATTTAGGCCCTCCCTGTACTCTGACCCAGTCACACCCATATGTAGAACCAGCCAGGCAGAGGAACGTCATCACTGGCTTGCGCTGTGTGCATCTGCATGTGGTTTTGTGTACGTGTGTCTGTGCCCGCCAGAAATACCCTGATAAGATGGGAAAGAGGCCAGAGGCAGTCCTACTTCACCCCTGGGCCCAGCACGACTTCCTCTCTGCCCAGAAAGTAAGGCACTGGGATTGAGTCCCAACAGTCTCTAGGGCAGCATGGGTGCCCAGCTTTAGGTGGAGTCAGGGAAGCATGCACAGAAGGGATATTGCTGCAGCCAACTCGAGAGGAGCGGGAAAGGGAAGGGGTAGGGGTGGAAGGGAGGGGAGAGTTCCTTTGTATAAATTGGTCTCTTGAGGAGCTGCTGATTTTCCTTCAAGGAAGCAGCGTGCTGTAGGTCACTGTGGATTTCCACCCCCATTTCTTTCTGTTTTCAGCCTCTTGTCTCCAAAACAGGCCCTGTTGATTAGAACAAAAAAATCACTTATGTTGACCTCATCCTTCACTAAGAGGCTTAAATCTGACCCCTTTCCAATCAAACAAACTTTCTTCCCTCAGTTCCATCTCTCTAGCTTTAAAATATTAGGACATCTCCTGCTGTGCCTTACAAGTAGCCAGGCAAAGGCTAATACCATCACTAAGTGGTGCCACGGTGCCATGTGAAATCACCTGTAAAATGGCAAAGGAAAACGAAGCTGAAGTCAAGGTGGTGGGCTTCAAACGCTTGATATTTTGGCAAAGTCCCGACTCTTCCCAGAGTGTAACCAGCCCTGTACTGCACTGTGATGTGGCCCAGCTAATCACAGACCAGCTATCGAGGGTCAAACCTCAACTGGTACTGCTTGTCTGTGGAGTCAGAAATCAGACCCTAGGATCCTCTGGTGTCTAGGCAGATGAAACGCATCCTGGGTGAAGTGGCAAGTTGTGGCAGTGGGTGAGGTGATAGGGGTCTGAATGTCCTCCCACAATCAGCCTGAATCATGGAGATCAGAGGTTACAAGACAGAGGCTCATTTGTATGCCAGCCCTGTTGTCTAGCATCCAACCAATCAACCAAGTGCTTGTTCAGCACTTTGTCAGAGTTTTGGGGGTGGGGTATGCAGCATGTTGTCCCCATCCTGAGGAAAAAAAAACACATTTTCCGCTTTGGGATAGCTTACAATCCCTTTAGAATGACTTAGAGAACAATTAAGTTCAAAGGTGGGAAGGGTAACTGGAGTTCAGAGGTGAGAGAAATCATGCATGGGTCTAGCTGGTACCACACCTGCAAGGTGGGACTTGATTTGGGCCTCGAAAGATAAGCAGGATTGGATAGGTAACAGGGAAGAAGAATGGTGTTCCAGCTGTGAAGAGCACAAACAAGTTTGAAGGTGGCAATAAACCATATGTGTGTGTGTATGTGTGCATATTAAAAGTCATAGGAGGGGCTGGCTGGTTAGCTCAGTTGGTTAGAGTGTGGTGTTCCAACACCAAGGCCCAGGGTTCGGATCCTCCTACTGGCCAGCCGCCAAAAACAACAATGAAACAAACAAACAAATAAAAAGTCATGGGAAAGGAGGGCAGACAGGCAGAGTGGGCTGAGAGCATGGAAAGCTGAGAGACTTTGCACTTAATTTGGTTGGTGACAGGGAGGCACTGTACATTCTTAAACAGGGAGGGGACATGGACCAAGTGATATTTCAGAAAACGATCTAGCAGTAGTGGTTGACTGAGGATGGTGCTCTGGTTGATCTCTTCATTCTTGGCAGGTCCGCAGTACTTTCTCTCTCCATGGAGAGACAATCTCACCGTATTGTACTTCTGCAACCACGTGTCTGCATTCCTTACAGACACCAGGAGGTCTTTATGAGTAGTGGCCATATCTTATCCATTTTTCAATTCTGGCATCTACCTGGCTCATAGTAGGCACTCAATGAACATGGGTTAAATGAATAGGTCATTTAATTAACTGAATTACAATGACATACCACACAAGGATAACAACTGTTAAAGAATTAGACTAAATTACACGTAACACTAAAACAAATCATACTTTGATTTTTTAAAAATAATTTGTGAAACACTTCAGGATCTTACGCCCATCTTTGTAAGCAGTAATTATTGCAGTATAATAATTCCTATCACACAGGATACTAGATGAGTTTTCTAATATGTACTTGGATATGTCATGCATCAGATTATATTCCACTAAACCTGTATCCATATGGTATCCATATAGTAACCTGTTCTACTGCAGCTAATACAGTGGATATTTGGCCTGTTCTTCTACTCAGAAGGGATTTGGTTGTAGCTGCAACTCCCTTTGATCAAACCCAATATTTCTTTATTTTTCTGTATAGTAGGGTTTACTTGTAACAAGTAATGGAGTACACTGGGGATAATCACCAAAGCAATGTCTCTCTGAACAAAAAAACGGGGTATCCTACATAGACTAAGTTCCCGGCCAACTCCCCACTAGGTCCTCATTTAGGTCCAATTATGCAAATGGAGGATGCAAACTTATTTGATTTGGATTGGATGACTATGGAACACAATTCATTGGTCTCTTCTTGAAGCCTAGTTTGCATTTGGGCCCAGAAAGGAGCCCTGAAAACTGGTCTGTGCTCAGGAGTTTCTTTCTTTTTTTTTTTTTCCAGAAAGGTGTAAGGTTTATTAACATCTTAAAAAAAAAAAATTGAAACACAGCTCCTGAATATGGGACGGTTCCTTATTTACAAGTTTTACTATGGGAGGCACATTCATTTCAAATAATCAAAGGAGTACAGATTTTTTCTAGAAATATCAGTATTTCACTCTCCAGGTAGAAGATTAATGAAGACATTAAGTGACTGCCCCAGTTAGATGCAGATAAACTAATACCTTAGAAATATATTAAAAAGGGTAATTATTACTTAAACATGAATTTTCACAAAATTATTCTTGTGGCTAATTCAGACAATCCATTTGCTTAGAAAAGCTGACCTAAAAAAAAAAGCAACACATAAATATGTCTTCATTTAAGTACATGTTTTCAAACTAATTTTAAAAGAAAAGTTGGGATTGGCCGGTTAGCTCACTTGGAAGAGCCTGGTGCTGATAACAGCAAGGTCAAGCGGTCAGATCCCCATACCTTGCCAGCTGCCAAAAAAGAAAAAAAAAAAAAAAGAAAGAAAAGTTGCATTAGGGTTTCCAGGGCTTTAGGAGTCCATCTTCACTGTAGGTAGCAATCAGATTCTGATGAGGCTGATGCGCAAATACCAATCACATCCTTTTCGTGAACTGTCAAAGTTCTCTCCAGTTTGCCAGTGACTATGCTGAAATAGTAGAGCACAAAGTCCTCCCCCACACAGTAGATCCATTCACCACGGGGAGAGAGGGCATAGCAAACAAAGTCATCACCTTCTCTTTTACCAGAGCTGAAGCTTCTGACAATCTGCCCCTGCATGTTCATGATGACCACCGTGTTTGATCTTTTGCTCACTACAAAGTGCTCTGGATTTTTAGAAAGCAGGATCACACTGTTGACAGTAATGTCTGTCCCTGCAGTGCTGCCCAGGGATTTAAAGGTATTTGAACATTCTGTGGTCTTCATATTTCAGATCTTTACGGTGCCATCAGAGGATGCGCAAATATAATGTCCATCTTGTGTAAATGTTGCTTTGTTAAAAAAGGAGTGGCCACGAAATTCCTTCAGGGTTTTCCCAGATTTTAAACCATGAATTCTAATTGTCTGGTCAAAAGAGACACTAAGGATCTGACTGCTATCCTTAGAAAAGTTTAGACAGGTGACACCTTCACTGTGTGCCCTTTCAAATCTCCTTAAACACTGTCCACCCTGAATCTTCCATACCTTGATTTTTCCATCTTGAGCCCCAGATGCTAACATTTCTGTATCTCTGCTGAAACACACGCAGAGGACAGCATCATCCATCATCATAAAGTTATCCTGGGCCTGGTACTTAAGATCCCTCCTTATTTTTCCAGTAGTAAAGTTCCATACTTCAGTGAATCCATCAACAGACCCAGTGACTAGATACTGACCATCTGGAGAAAATCGAGCACACTCCACATGTGTTTTTTTTTTTTTTTTTTTTGTCACATGTGATTTCTGACCAAACTGTTTCAAATGAAACAATGAAACAGATGCATTTTTATCTAGTGGACTTAAAACAATTACTATTTTAACCTTTTGAGAAACCCTGCACTAGCATAAAGTCATAGTTGGCCCATATTATGGAGTATTGGAGGGACGTTTCTGTACCTAGACACAGGGAGCTGGTGGATGTATTTCCCTGACCAGTTTTATACCTAGTTTAACTAGTTTTTTAAACTCAGTTAAACTAGTTTTTTGAATGTGAGATTGACATTTCCAAAGAAAAGGGAAAAAAACTATTTTAACATGAGATTTAAAATAAATAATCCTGTTATCTCAGACCATAAATTTTTGTTAGAATCAGCCACTGTTAGCATCACTTTCACACTCAATATGGCCTCATATGTTCCTGTTGTGTATCTGGGGAGGAAAAAACTTTTTTTTTTTTTTTTCAAAATGAATGTATGTTCTACACTATTTTGTAAATAAATTTTCCTTCACTGTTTCACAACCTTCATTTAATCAAGTGATAAAGTGTGGCTGACCAAATCTAGGAGAACTAATTATAGGTGATAGACTGTTTGCCTGGTAAATGCATCTTGAGCATTTACCAGTGATGCTACTCCCAACAACAGATGAAAACTAGACAGATGGGAAGAAGAGAGAAAAGTGCTACTGTGGATTTCATTTTAAATGCCAAAAAGGGGCTGGCCCGTGGCTCACTCAGGAGAGTGCGGTGTTGATAACACCAAGGCCACGGGTTCGGATCCTATATAGAGATGTCCGGTTCGCTCACTGGCTGAGCGTGGTGCTCACTGGCTGAGCGTGGTGCTCACAACACCAAGCCAAGGGTTAAGATCCCCTTACCGAACATCTTAAAAAATAAATAAATAAAATAAATAAATGCCAAAAAGAGAAAGTATTTATAACAGAAAAATCTTAACCCAGCAGCATAATTTTAATGGACTTCTATCCGTCTCAAGGCTTCAGCCAGGGTAAATAATAGTGCTGGTCATAAATATCTTTACATGCAAGCTAGAACATATAATCCAGAAAAGACAAAATCCAAAACACTGAGCCAAGTCAAAGATTTGAAGAATACATAATATTTTAAATCCAGAAATTCAACCAGAGCACCCAGAGAGAAACTGTAGTATTGAGATGCTAAAGTAGCAAATATACTTGTAATTTGGGGAACTGCAGCAATTACTTGATTGTACTTTTTTCCTAGAAAAGTCTCACTTAAAAAAAAAAAAACAAGAATCAGCTATAAGATGATAAATAATTTTCTCAAACATCACATAAGTCCACTTTACAATACATGACTGGCACTGCACTTTGCCTAACACATAGTGGGCAAAAACACAAATGTTGAACAGGATAAGCACAAGGATACTTCAAAAAGTTCATGGAAAGATTTGTACTATCTTTGGGTAAGGGGATCGTAACCCCTGGCTCGGTGTTGTCTGCACCACGCTCAGGCAGTGAGCGCACCAGCCATCGCTATATAGGATCTGAACCTGCGGCCTCGGCGCTACCAGCGCCGCACTCTCCCAAGTGAGCCACAGGGCCAGCCCTGTATTATCTTTTAATTCTATTTTTCCACAAACTTTTTGAAGTACCCTCATACACTGGAAGATCACATTTAGTCCCAGGCTTAACCAAAGAAAAGCAAACCATTCTCCATGTGGAGGCTTCTTTGGAGGAAGTGCAAGGGCCATGTCAAATATATGTCCAGTGGTTATACATATGAGGTGTGCTACTGCCAGGCCACAGCAGAATCCCAGTGAACACCAGAAGCAACCTTAAATGCTGTCAGGGATGGAGAATGAGTTCTCCACCCAAGTGCACAAGCTCCTGACATAGGGACTGACTGAGCCCATGATTAGTCTTCAGCAAATGGTTACTGACTGGCTGAGTATCTAAGGATCCTACCTTAATATGCCTGCTCAGCTGTGTAGGAAACTTTTCTTCTTCCACATCCTTGACAGCTGCTTTGCCTCGAAACAAATCTATGGTCATACCAGGAGGAAGCAACCCTTGGTGCTGCTGCCACTTCAGTGCCTATGAGAAAGGAAAATACAGCAATCTTCTCAGGTGCTTTTAAGATCTGGTCATGACTGCTCAGATAAAACCAAGCCTGAAAGGATGAGGTTCAGAGGAAACTGAGCCATCCAAATCCCAACCACTTTTGGCCATCCAAATGCAACATAATCTGTGCTTCTCTGTGTCCAAGAATACAGGCTGATCTCAGAGTGAGAGGGAATTCTTGAAAGCCAATAAGTATAACTACCCCACACCTATTTTCTTATAGGTGTGGCTTTTACTATAAGTAAAATTTGGAAAACAGAAATTTCCCATAGCTCCAGTACCCAAACACAGCCACTATTAACATTTTATATACTACTTTCTAGTCTTTTTTCCCCTAACGTGTTTAATTGACCTAGTTGTAATTATACTATATGTAAAATTTTATATTTTCCTGTTTTCACCTATCACCAGATCATGCTATGACATAACTTATCATTTTAAGGACTTTAAAATATATCCCACCTTGTGGATGTTTCACAATTTAATGAGTATACTTGTATTAGCAGACAGTTACACAGCTTCCAATTCTTCACTCATCTAAATAATGCTGCAATGAACATCTCTGGACATAACACTTTTTCTATTTGGGGGATATTCCCCCTTAGAGTATATTTCTAGAAGAGGAATTACTGAATCCAAAATAGAACATGAATAGTTAAGACTCCTGATATATATACTGCCAAACTGTTTTCCAAAAGACCTGCTTTCCAAAAAAGCTGCAATTGCAACAGTGTTCACAACTGCATTATGAAAAGGATGGAAAAATCTTGGACTTTGGAGACAGATGGTCCTAGGGAAGGTCATTCGCCAAATGTGTCATTTTGACTTCCAATTTTGCCAACTGAAAATGTCAGGAAAAAATCCTAATTTCTAAAGCTGCTGAAAGGATAAAACAAAGTAATGTATATAAAGCCTATAACAG
Source organism: Galeopterus variegatus (assembly GCF_000696425.1). Taxonomy (NCBI): domain Eukaryota; kingdom Metazoa; phylum Chordata; class Mammalia; order Dermoptera; family Cynocephalidae; genus Galeopterus; species Galeopterus variegatus. The sequence goes on along the minus strand of NW_007726254.1, from coordinate 1,311,956 downwards.
GCATAAGCTCATATAATAAGCACTTGATCAACGTTTACTCCTTTTCCCCTTTGTTGTATCAAGAAAACTCAACAATTTGGGGTATCAATTAAAAACTTTAGCTAATTTAATGAGTGGAGAGTTATAATACCCAGCTTTCTTCAGTTTTCTGATTAATGAATTTGAACTTTTCCCCATTCGACAGTACTTCAAAAAGTTCATGGAAAAATCGGGTATCAATTAAAAACTTTAGCTAATTTAATGAGTGGAGAGTTATAATACCCTGCTTTCTTCAGTTCTCTGATTAATGAATTTGAACTTTTCCCCATTCGACAGTACTTCAAAAAGTTCATGGAAAAATAGAATTGAAAGATAATAAGAATCTCTATGAGCTTTTAGCAGTACCTTTGCATTTATTAACCAGATATACTTCCTCTTCTGTTAACTGTTTATTCATGTTCTTTGCTCACTTATTTGTAGTCTTACTATTTTTCTTATCAATTTGTGAGCTTGTAACGTGATAAAGGTATTTGTTCTTACATTTGCTAAAAAGAATCTTTTTCCCATCTGCCTACTTTTTTTTTTTTCCTTTTTGTCTTTTTTCGTGACCGGCAACGGATCGCAACCCTCAGTGTCGCGCCCGTACCAGACCGGGACTGGCTACGGGATCGCAACCCTCGGCGTTGCCCCCGCACCTCGCTCAGCCAGTGAGCGGCCGGTCTGTATGTGGGATCTGAACCCTCGGCGGGAGCGCCGCCGCGCTTCCCAAGCGGCCACTGTAGCAGCGCGCCACTGGGCCGGCCCACCATCTGCCTACTTTTGATTGTAGTTTTACAGGTTTCTTTTGAACTTAAGATGCATTCACAAGTCATGAAATTTGTCTAACTTTTCCTTGTTGTTTACTCTGTAAGCTTAGGAAGTCTTCACCTATCATAAAGTTTGATAGATGACATTATCTTCTAGCCTGCCTATTTTCTTAAAATAAGTAACTTTCAATGTATCTAAAATTATGTTGTAGGGCCGAGCCCGTGGCGCACTCGGGAGGGTGTGGCACTGGGAGCGCGGCAGCACTCCCGCCGCAGGTTCAGATCCTACGTAGGGATGACCGGTGCGCTCACAGCGCTCACTGGCTGAGCGCGGTGCGGCGGGTCTCAAAAAGGACAAAATAAATAAATAAATAAAATTATGTTGTATAAAATATGAGAGGAGTCTTTGATCTGACCTCTTCCCCCATTCTAAAGTGTCCCAACACCATATACTGAATAATTCTTCTACCGTTCCTAGGTTTTTTGATGTTCCTATTTTCATCTAATTATTATAAATGTTGCCCTGATTGCAAGATATTCTCATGCCAAGTACCAAAAGGATTCAAATTATGTACCTTTATTAAATGCTTCAATATTTCCAGGGCTAGTATGCTGTCAACATGCTTCCTGTTCAAAATTTCTTTGATGAATATACTTTCAACTTTATTTTTCAAGACAGATGCTAAAATTCTTTTGGTAAATAGTTCTAACACTATTGTGATGTTTATTATAATTGTTTTAAATCTGAGAAGAACTATCAGGCTTATCCAGGAAAATCAATGATTCACCATATACTCAAGTCATTTCTCTTATAAATTTTGAAGGATTTTTTGCCTTTTTAATAATGGAAATCATCTATTTCCCACAAAGGTTAGTGCTAGATTTTATATTGTACGTTTTTGCTATAAACAAGACTTTTTTCACTGAATTTTCTAACTGGTTACTGATATATATGAATATATAATATGTAACTGATATATAGGAATGCAATCGACTTTTGTACATTTTGTATCTGGCAACTTTACCAAAATTTAAATTAATTCTAAGATTATTATAGTTGAAATATTTAATGCTTCTAAATATATTAATTTTGTAAAATGTGGCTTTGGGTGCCAAGAAAATATCAGCATGAAAGAGAAACAAAAGCTCAAAGGGTAATTCAATGCCAAGATTCCAGCTGTCATCTCCTCAGTGAACAGGGAACCCTAAATCACAAGGAGGAAGCAGAAGTGCTGAGTAAGCCGAGTGCCTCCGGAGGACTCTAGAAAACGCAAGACCTGGAAGAAAATCCACCGGCATTTCCTGAGCCCCGCACCTGAGAAGGGCGCCGCTTCCCCCGGGGAGAGGGACAAAGACCCCCCGCCCCCGGCCCATGAGGATATTGCCGTGAAAAGCTCAGCGGCAGCAGCAGGAACCAGACCAGCACCAGAGCTGCGGCGGCGGTGGCAGCAGCAGCAGCGGTACCGCCTCCTCACCAGGCGCCGGCAGCAGCGGACCCTCCTCACCCAAACATCAGGGCCCTCCAGACCCAGGCACCCCAACACATCGAGCCAAGCTGGAGCCCACCGGCGGCAGCTGCACTCGGACCGGGGACTCCGTGCGCTGCCCCCGATTCTCCTCTGAGTTTGCCTGCTCTGTTCATTAGAATGCCCAGTGGAACAAAAGATACTCTGCTCATTTCATCTGATCTGTGGACTGTGAAACCCCCTGCCACAATGAACAAACATCAAAGAAAAGATACCAGAAATACGAAAAATCAAGAAAGTACACCACCAAAAGATAATAAATCTCAAGCTCCAGATCCTATAGAACAAGAAGCCCTTGAAATGACCAACAAGGAATTTCAAGTGATAATTCTAAGGAAACTGAATGAGATACAAGAAAACTCAGCTAGACAAGATGATGAAACGAGGAAAAGTATGCAGGACCTTAAAGAGG
>NW_007726254.1:1307372-1308923 GCF_000696425.1 Galeopterus variegatus | reverse complement strand
CCAGAAGGGGAGGAAAAAGGAGATTGCATTGAAAACATATTCAACAAAATAGTGGCAGAAAACTTCTAAAAATCACAGATCTTCAGATCCAGGAAGCTTAACGATCTTCAAACGTATTCAACCCAAAAAGGTCTTCTCCAAGACATGTTATAGTCAAATTGGCAAAACTCAAAGACAAAGAGAAAATATTAAAAGCTGCGAGACAGAATCGTCAAATCACCTATAAGGGAGCCCCAATCAGGCTAACATCAGACTTTTCATCACAAACCCTAAAAGCCAGAAAGGAATGGGATGATATATTCAAAATACTAAAAGACAGAGATTGTCAGCCAAGAATACTCTACCCTACAAGGCTATCCTTCCGAAATGAAGGGCAAATAGTATATTTCTCAGACAAACAAAAACTGCGGGAGCTCACTACCACACGACCGCCCTTACAAGAAATTCTCAAGGGAGTACTGGGTTTAGTTCCTGAAAAATAACTACCACTGGGCCGGCCAGGTGGCGCACTGCTACAGTGCGCCGCTTGGGAGTGCAGCGGCGCTCCCGCCAAGGGTTCGGATCCCACATACAGACCAGCCGCTCACTGGCTGAGCGAGGTGCGGGCGCAACACCGAGGGTTGCGATCCCGACATAACAATCATAAATATGTACGCACCCAATGTTGGAGCAGCCAGATTTATAAAACAAACTCTATTAGACCTAAAGAAGGAAATAGACACTAATACTATAATAGCAGGGGACCTGAACACCCCAGTGTCAATATTGGACAGATCATCTAGGCAAAGAATCAGAAGAGAAAAACAAGGTGTATACAATACTCTAGGCCAATTATACTTGACAGATATCTACAGAACATTCCATCCAACAACCTCAGAAGATTCATTCTTCTCATCAGCACATGGATCATTCTCCAGGATAGATCACATATTAGGTCACAAATCAAGTCTCAACAAATTGAAAAAAATTGGAATTATCCCATGTATTTTCTCAGACCACAATGGATAAAAATTAGAAATCAATAACAAATGAAATTCTGGAAACTATACCAACACATGGAAATCAAAGAGCATTCTACTTAATGACATATGGGTCCAAGAAGAAATCAAGCAGGAAATCAAAAAATTTATTGAAACTAATGAAAATAATTAAACATCATACCAAAACCTGTGGGATACTGCAAAAGCAGTACTAAGGGGGAAATTTATCACATTAAATGCTCACTTCAGAAGAATTGAAAGATGGCAAGTGAACAACCTAATACTTCACCTTTAAGAACTAGAAAAATAAGAACAATCCAAAACTAAAGTTAGCAGACGGAAAGAAATCATTAAGATCAGAGTAGAACTTAATGAAACTGAAACCCAAAAAACAATACAAAAGATCAATGAATCAAAAAGTTGGTTTTTTGAAAAGATAAATAAAATTGACAAACCATTAGCATGGCTAACAAAAAAAAGAAGAGAGAAGATTCAAATTACAAAAATTAGTAATTAAAAAGGTGATATTACAACTGATTCACCTGAGATACAAGGAATCAGTAGAGACTAC
>NW_007726254.1:1305695-1306482 GCF_000696425.1 Galeopterus variegatus | reverse complement strand
GAAATATGAGGAGTCATTCGAGACTACTTTAAACAATTATATGCCAACAAATTTGAAAATCTGGAGGAAATGGATAAATTTCTGGACACATACAAGCTCCCAAAACTGAGCCATGAAGATGTAGAAAATCTGAACAGACCAATAACAATAAAGGAGATTGAAGCTGTTATCAGAAAACTCCCAACAAAGGAAAGTCCAGGACCAGATGGAGTCACAGAAGAATTTTACCAAACATTCAAAGAGGAATTGACACCGATTCTTTACAAACTATTCCAAAAGACTGAAACAGACGCAAATCTCCCAAACTCATTCTATGAAGCAAACATCATCCTGATACCAAAACCAGGTAAAGATATAACCAAAAAAGAAAACTACAGGGCCGGCCTGTGGCTCACTCAGGAGAGTGTGGTGCTGATAACACCAAGGCCCCAGGTTCGGATCCCACATAGGGATGGCCGGTTCGCTCACTGGGTGAGCGTGGTGTTGACAACACCAAGTCAAGGGTTAAGATCCCCCTACCGGTCATCTTTTAAAAAAAAGAAAACTACAGGCCGATATCCTTTATGAGTATAGATGCAAAAATCTTCACTAAAATACTAGCAAACAGAATACAGCAACACATACGTAAAATTATTCACCATGATCAAGTGGGATTCATTCCACGGATGCAAGGCTGGTTCAACATATGGAAATCAATAAATGTGATACACCATATTAATAAAATCAAACACAAGGAACATATGATCATCTCTATAGATGCTGAAAAAGCATTTGATAAAATTCAGCA
>NW_007726254.1:1301468-1305665 GCF_000696425.1 Galeopterus variegatus | reverse complement strand
TGTTCTCACTTATTGGTGGGAGCTAAAAATAAATAAGTAAATTCACACACACACACAAAAAAACTGCGGGGGGGGAAGAAGACATAACAACTACAATTCCTTGAAGTTGGTACGACAAGCAAACAGAAAGGACACTGTTGGGTGGGAGGGGGGAGAGGGAGGAGGGAGGGAGGTTTCAGTAATGGGCAACAATAATTAACCACATTGTATATCGGAAAATAAATAAATAAATAATAAATATATTAATTTTGTTTATTTCTTTCCAAAATTCTTATCTTACTTATTTTTCATGTTTTACTGAAATAACTAGAGAACCTGCATCTCCAAGGACCACTCTCCAATTAATTGGCACTCTACTGGCTCTTTCTTTACGCTTAGCCTGTAACAATCACAAATCACTACCATCTTTAAAAGAAAAAAACCATGTTTTATCCTGTATTCTTCTGTAGCTTCTATTGCCCTCTTCTCTCCCCATTGCCCCCATATCTCCTTCCCTTAACCACCAAGCTTCAAGAACCATCTACATTCACTGTGTTCACCTCTCAGTTAAATTCACACCTTAACTCACTGCAATATAGCTTCTGTCCCCACCTTGCTACTGGTAGTGCATCTCAGATATCCCAATGGTCAAAACCCTCATCATGTTCTCTGTTGCTTTTGTCCTTGATACCACTCTTGTACTTAAAACTCTGTCTTGGTTTCTCTTACCCTATTCTCTCTAGTTTCCTTTTTCCCTCTCTGGCTGTTCTTTTCTCTGTTTCCTTTCTCTGTTTGCCCTGTTGACTTTATAAGTGTTACCTATGGCTTCCTTCTCAAATTTTTACTTTTGTAATTCTACATGCTTTCCCTGGGTAATCACATTTACATCTATAGTTTCAACTACTACTACAATTTCCAAATCCATAATTCTAGCCAAAACCTCTAGGTTAACGTCCAGATTCTCAAACCCCAGTGCCTATACTGGACATTTCCACTTGTATGTCTCATAGGAACATCAAAATTGGCACATCCAAAAACAGATCATTTGCCCCATCCCATCGCTACTCACCATCCCCCCAAAATCTGCCCTTCTTATATTCTCTACCAAGTCACTCAAGCCAGAAACCTGACGGGCAACCCAGAGTCAAAGCACCACTCATTCCTCACATCTAACCAATTAAATGTGGAAGAACACATAATTTTTATTTCCACTCCCCCTAGAAAATCCACTAAAGTGATGATAATAAAGGAATAAAAAAGGTACATACCCAAAAAGACAAAGAGAATGGAAAAAGAGGTAACAGTAAAAAAGAAATGGTAGTTAAACTTCAGAAGCTGAAAAGTGAATGGACCAGTGGTAACCAAGAACAAAGAAAACTGAAACCTACTTACACAAGGTGGGGATGGGGAAGCCACAAGGAGCAAGGCAAAGTACCTTGCACTACTCCAAGAAGACTTAGGAATTAGATGAATATCATATACCCTTCAAAGACAAGGCACAGCATAAGGCTGAAAAAACAGGCAATAATAAAGTCTGCATAAGGAGCAATTAGCTCCCAGGACCTCTCCTAATTCTATGCAACAGGTAACTCCCTCAGCCTAGCCTTAAGAGAAGTCAGGTGACTTATCTTCTGAAAAGGTTGAGGTCCTGGGCTCTGGGTAGAGCTGAGGGCAGGGTGTAGGTGAGAAGCCACAATGAAAACAGGGGGATCTGGTGCAAACTGGTATGCTAAACAATGAGATTTTTCTACCTTCCACCTCCACCAGTATCATCCCAACTCTGACTCCCAGAATATGGTTTATTCCTCCCCCAAGCAGGAACTAGAGGCCTACTCTCTAGAAAAGCTGACCAATCCAAGAGAATATTTCTGTAGATGACACATGGGGATCCCCACTGCATCATTCCAGGCTGAATCCCATCAGCTCCCAAACTACTCCTTCTACCTCAACACAACATATAGCTTCCAAACAGCTTTTTAGTGTTTCATGCTTATATTTGAACAGCCAGGGATCACTAAATATTTGAGTAAAGCTTCTACACATAGGCAACAAACAAATGGCAGGAGAGAATTCACAGAAAACAGGGACAATACAGGGATAACACAGGAAGGAAAACAAAATTTTTAAAGCTCCAATAGAGAGAAAGAGATACAAGATATTACAGACAGAAGTAAAATCTCAAAAATTTACATCTATGAACCCTTTCTCAGAAGTTACCAGACTAAGTGCTCCATCAGAACAAGGGAAAATAAGGGATCTAAAATCTATGACCCAACACAAGAAGCCAAAAATTCCCAGTATGAAGATGAAAGAAGTCCCTGTACAATAACTGTGCAGCAATCCAAAAGAATTAGTCCTGATGGGAACAAAAAGAGAAAAGCCTCAGGGAGAATATCAGCAAAGGGGAAAAAGAGGACTTTCTACAGTTCTGGTAGAAAGATGCATGCTGAATTAGTAGAGGGGCGTATATAAAAAACTAGGCAAAAGAAAAAAAAAGTAGTTATCACAAGGAATCATAAAAACTATGCAAGAAATTAAGTGTAATTATTTTCTAGCTGTGGGCAATATTTACATAAAGATAATTACGTAAGCACTAAATATTAATTTAACTAAAAGTTGTAATATAACTATACTGAAAATCTGGAGAAAGAAGAATGTGTGTGTTGTGGAGAGTGTGAAATAAATCATCTACCAAAGAAACAAAAAATACAAAGAAAAACAAAAAACCAAAAAAACAAATAAATAAATCATCTTCCATTGAAGAAAGTCAATAGCTAATGTCATAAAAAAGAAAAAAAAATCAAGTAATATGAGTACAAACATTATATTCAGCTATGGAAGTAAATGCCAGGACAGTAAGAAATGACTGTGGAAAGTTAGAATCAGAGGTGGAGAAGGGAAGCACACGGGACTACTTTTTATCATAAGCGCTGAGGTACTACTTAAATCATGTATATCCATCATTTTGATAAAAAATAAAAAGTAAATTCAGAAAAAAGCAGCTTGATTTTGAATCTCAGAATCACTGCAAGCCTGCAACAAATAGCTTCTTGGTCCTTTTCTAAATGCAGATTTAATGCCAAAATTCTATTTACATCCTATCAATCACCTGTGCCCTTTGCTATTTATAAAACATCTGTTACTCTAAGTAGCTTCATAATAATAATGACAATGCTAGCAATACTACTACTAATTTAAAAAAAGAATCAGCAGCAGCAGCTACCATGTAATGTTTACAAGGTGTCAGGCAATGTATGAAGTGCTTTATGAGCATTATATCATTTAATCCTTACTACAACAAAATGAATAAGTGGGCTCAAAAAGTTAAATAACCTGACAAAACCATACAGCTGGTAAGTGAAAGAGCGTGGATTCTAACTAGGGTAAACATTTGTTCCAATCTGCCTGGGACAGTTCCCATTTGCACCTGGCATGATGATCAACAGTGCCCTCAAAGATATCCCAGATGAGATGATAAATTCTATGGTCACCCTAATTCTAACCAACCATCTCTACAGCTTATGCTCTTAACCACTAATCTATATTGCCTTTCCCGGGAAAGAGGGAGGATGCCATGGCACAGTTGTTGGTATAAGCAGCTCCATGCAGTCCCCAATTCTAAGGATGTCTGATTTCTTTAGCTCAGACATATAGTTTATATACAGGAAATCATACGAGGAGTTTGGGGTAATTTCAGTTCTACAAGTTGTTAATTACCTGTCCCAGCAATGCCATGAGACGAGATGGAGGCACCACACTGACTTCCCCAGCTAAGGCCTGGGCAATTGCTGCTCTTCTCTTCTCTTTGCTACTTCCATCTGGATATGCCTTAAAAAGGAGAGTAGGTAGCATCATTTCCAAGAAGCAACTACAAGATATGAGTGTGCTTATTTAAAACAAACAAACAGAAACATTCAAAGAGGAAAACATGAAAAAACTACCCAGTTAAACAGGGGATTCACTAAACCAATTTAGTTTTTAAAAATGATTTCCCAGATCTGCCCACTTGCATTTCAAAAGTATGAGCTGAGGGCCGGCCCGGTGGCGCACTGGATAGTGCGCCGCTTGGGAAGCGCGGTGGCGCTCCTGCTCGAGGGTTCGGATCCCACATACAGACCGGTTCCCGCTCACTGGCTGAGCGAGGCATGGGGGCGACGCTGAGGGTTGCAATCCCGTTGCCGGTCCCCGGCCCGGTGCGGGGGCAACACTGAGGGTTGC
>NW_007726254.1:1292541-1301191 GCF_000696425.1 Galeopterus variegatus | reverse complement strand
CAACCCTCAGTGTTGCCCCCGTACCGGACCGGGGACCGGCAACGGGATTGCAACCCTCGGCGCTGCTCCCGCGCCTCGCTCAGCCAGTGAGCAGGAACCGGTCTGTATGTGGGATCCGAACCCTCAGGCGGGAGCGCCGCCGCGCTTCCCAAGCGGCGCACTATCCAGTGCGCCACCGGGCCGGCCCCACACTGCTATTTCTAAGAGTCCAAATAAACCATATCAAAGCCAGAGTCGTTTCCCCAGTTTCTGAAAAATCTGCAAACCGAAGGATTCTTTTATATTCTTTGGTAATTTCTTTCAGCCCAGTGATTCCCAACTTAGTCGTCCTTCACCACCTCTAACTTAAATCCTATCCTGGTAATCCAAACTCCTTTCCTTTATCCTCATGGTTTCTGTAAATTTACTTTAACTTTCTATTATTCAGTGCCTATTAAATTCTTCATCCTATTTTGACAAGCCTCAAGCAAAAGGCTGGGTGGGAAAGAATGAAACTATACATATAATAAGGCTTAAGAAGAATAAAAGAATATCAGTCACTGTGTTCTACTAGTAAGCATAATCAGCTGAGAAGGAAAAGCACAAGCTTCCAGGGACTAAAACGGCTGGAAGGAAACTGCAATTGTCAGGGGCAAGGGATACAATGCTCAGTGAACACACCAGCAGCTGGGCAGCATTCCAGGGCCAGATAGTACTTGGGCTAATGTGGAAATAATATCAGAATAAAATTTTCTGTTTTACTAACCAACACACAATCCTCTAAAATGGGGTATGCATAAGAAAGATGACCCTCAAACGTTCAGAAAACTGAACACAATTATCCTGTTTAACATATGCAAAGTTTAGCCAACATAAATAGAAAAGCATCATTCTCAAAAATTAAATCAAAATCACAAAGTATCCAATAAAATGGTAAAACAGGTCACATTATTGCATATTTTCAAAGTTAACGTAAGTTTCTTTTCATTCCGCAGTCATACCTCACGAGGATCAAAATAAGACCTGGCCAAGAGGTTCTCCAGATGAATATACCGCTCTGGCTGCGTTTGTTTTAACATGATCATGGGGTCAGTCTGTCTCAGAAGTGACCTGGCAGCACCCAACTCACGGAGCTCTATCAATTCCAGAACAACCTGAACGATGGAAAGAAAATGGATGTTTTAATGCATTCTTTTATTAATATTTCTTTTTCGGTAGAATTTGACACAATCACGGTCTGCCAAAGTGATTTCCAATAGTGGAAATTTTTCTTTTTACTAGGAATTTTAGGTGGACAACTGAAGTAATTATAAATAACTTCAATCCTTCAAACTCCATCCTTCATTTTTATCTACCAACCTCTCCTCCTCAAGAGGCCTCTTGTTCAGAATGTAGATGCTGGAGAAAACTAAAGATGGGATTACCATCATGGGCTCCAGAGAAACCTTTCTCCAGTTACCTAAATTTCCTTCGGGGAAATACTGAACTCATGTGGATTGTAAAAAAACAAACCAACGTCCCTATTTTTACTTCAAACAACACTACAATGTTATTTCCAGGAAGTCCACCTTGTTCTGTTTTATAATAATCTGTCTCATCTTTGTCCCAGGTTCCTGGCTCACAGCTTCTAAAACCCTTGGAATTCCACCAGTGATAAAAGTATCTTTGTTATTCATGAGCCTCTTTAATCACACCTGAGTTTGTGCCAAGGAGATGGTTCAGAATAGGAGCTGGATACCAGAGAGATCAACCATGTGATTAGAAGGTTGAGGCTTTGAGCCAACCTGACCTCCAAGGAGGCGGAAGTAAGGGTGGGGGTAGAGGGGGTTTAGAGATTGAATTATCAATCATGCCTTAGTAATGAAACCCTAATAAAATCCTCAATGGCATTTCCTGGCTGGGGAACACCTGATGTGCCAGGTAGGTAGCACACCCTGATTCCATAGGGAGAGCATGGAAGCTTTGCATTCAGGACCTCTAGGACCTTGCCCTGTGTGTCTCTTCATTTGGCTACTCCTACTCTGTATCCTTTATAATAAAACTGTAATCGTAACTATAGCACTTTCCTGAGTACTGAGAGTCATTCTAACAAATTATCAAACCTGAGTGAGTCATGGGAACCCCAAAATTTGTAGCCCATTGGTCAAAATTGTAGGTGGCCTGGAGACCTCCAAAAGTAAGGCTGGTATGTGAAGTACCGTCTGGTGGAGGACTGAGCCTTTAACTTGTAGTGTCTGTGCTAACTCCAGGTGGTTAGTGCCAGAACAGAATTGCAGTACACCAACAGGTATTGAAACAGTTAATGTCAGAATGGTTCATTTAATGAGAACTTAAAATAATTTAAATTTGGGAAAATCTTGGCTTTTCCAAGGAGAGAAAAGGTTTTAAGGGCTGTTGCAGCCCTACAGTGCTTCAATGAATGCTCTCTGATGCTTCCCAGTCAGGGGTCATCAATAAACCAATCCACAGGGATCACCATCACCACCACTCTTACCTGTTCATAGAGGTCAATGAGGGTTTTGTCTGGCAATTTCAGAGACTGTATAGCCTGTAAAACAGTATCCCAATGGCCACTATTAATGTCAGCCACAAAACTCTCAATGCTGTCCACGGTATTCAGAGACACAGTAGTCTCCTCCTGTAAGGTGGCTAATGCCCGATGTAAACTGTTCTCCTTCAGGTACTGCATGATGAGGCGGATCACACTGAAAGAAAGCAAGTTATTCAGCTCAGGGTTACTAACTCACCAGAGGGCACAAAATAAAGGCCACCCCAGCTTATTTCTCATACTCAATCATCCTCCTTTCACTACCTACTTTCCATTTCTTTATCATGTGAGCAAAACTTTCCAATAATCACAGAATCAAACTTTCAAGGGACTCCCACCTATCTCAGAGACAGACTGGGGTTTAGAGAAGGGAAATCATTTGCCCAATGTCTCACAATTAGCTAGAAAGGGACTTGGTACCAAGGTGACTCTCTTATTTTCTAGACCAGAGCCCAATTTCTTATTAATTTTTATGATTATATTGTTGCACACTTTAGTGAAATATTTTAAACTACTCAAGTCATTGATATGAAATCTAAATGATTGTGGAATGATTGGTCCATTTTTAAATGACAAACAAAAAATACAAATTGACACTCGTTTAATGTGAAATATTTTAAACTACTCAAGTCATTGATATGAAATCTAAATGACTGTGGAATGATTGGTCCATTTTTAAATGACAAACAAAAAATACAAATTGACACTCGTTTAATAGGGATTTGTTGAACACAAATAAGTAGAGCTGTACTGTATGTAAAAGCAAAACAAAACTATGCCTCATTTGCAAAAATAACACACACCCACTGCCTTTATTACCAAATTTTCAGGATAAGTGAAATAAAAACATTGTGAATTCAGTTTCCCAAGGAAAAGAGAACCCAGACAATTTCCAAAGATTGAGAATAAGTAACCATTTTTAACTTGTGACAGAAAACTTACTTATAAGTTTTTTATAGTTATTTATAAGTAAATATACCTCTTTCTGCCATTTTGGAGCCTGTGGAGGCCTGATAGGAACAGGACTTCTAAAAGGCAATATGTCTGAAAGGCTGTGGTCCAAGGCCATTTTTGCTGGCCATAAGCAGGGTCTCCGCAACAAGAGAGCACACAGCTCTTCATAAAATTGAAGGTGTTTATGACCGAGAGAAACTGAATTTTACTTGGGCAAGAGATGTGCTTATGTGTACGAAGCAAAGAACAACATAGTGACTCCTGGTGGCAAACCAAATAAACCTAGAGTAATCTGGGGAAGGATAACTTGTGCCCATGGAAATAGTGCATTGGTTCATGCCAAATTCCAAAGCAACTTTCCTGCTAAGGCAACTGGACAGGATCTCTGTGATGCTATACCCCTCAAGGATTTAAACTAATGAAAAATAAAGTGTATTTGTATTCTTATAAAAAAATAATAATAATTAAATATATATAGTTATTTATAGTTAAAACTTCTTGATCTTGGGCTTAATAATGAAGTCTAATGATGAATCTGTCCATACAGACTGCACAAATTCACTGGACGTTGCTGTGATACACTTTTTCCTTCTCTTCATTTAAAGTATATATGTGGCTTACACCATGGTCAAGGGTTCAGATCTCCAGATCTCCGTACCTGCCAGCCAGCAATAAAACAAACCAAAAAATAAAGTATATATGTGGCTCGCACTGTATTTCTATTGGACAGCACTAGTATAGAGAGTCAGACTATCCTGGCTGTAAGGGACTTCAGAATGGAATTCACACAATTCCCTTTCCCATGGAATAAATAATAATCATAAAATAATAACCAACACTTACTATGTGTTTACTATATACTAGGTACTGCTCTAAGCATTTTTAGACAAAATGATTCATTTATTCCTCAAAACAACCCTATGAGGTATTACTATTATCTCCAATTTACAGATGAGGATTTAAACAAATAACAGAGATAATAAGTGGAAAACAGGATTTAAACAGCCACTGTAGCTCTTGAGAGTACATCCCTGACAGAAAAGCAAACACTCTCTTCTTAAAAATGTCTGCAAGGGCTGGCTGGTTAGCTCAATTGTTACAGCATGGTACTGACAACACCAGGACAAGGGTTTGATTCCTGTTACCAGCCAGTTGCCAAAAAAAAAAAAAAAAAAAAAAAGTCTGCAAAAGGGAACTGATTACTGCTACTTGCAGTCATCTTTTTCTCTCATGGCCTCTTTACGAGGTACCCAGGCTTAAACCCCTGCTATTCTAGTACAGTACTAACTTCCTCAACACTTCTATTGACTTTCATTTCTCTCCCACAATGAGATGCCCCTTCTGCTGTAGATTGACTGACCTCCCAAAACTCATTAAAACTTAACCCCCACTATAATAGTGTTAAGAAGGTGGGAAATTTTATTGTGATAATTGAAAGACGGGGCCTGTAAGAGGTAATTAGGTTTGTGAGTGGATTAATACATTCATAGAGTAATGTATTAATTAATTAAAAGGGGAGCAAGTGAGCAGGTTAGCTCTCTCCCTTGCTCATACCATTTCTCACCATGTTACACTCTGCATTGCTGCAAAAGAAGGCCCTCACCAGATGTGTTCCCTGGACTTTGGACTTCCCAGCCCTGAAACTGTAAGAAATAAATTTCATTTCTTTACAAATTTTGCCAGTTTCAGGTATTACATTATAAGCAACAAAAATGGACTAATACACCTCTCCTCCGAAGACCTCCTATTTGGCACAGCCAAAATCAAATTCACTACCTTCAAACACAATATAATACACAAACAGCTAATAGCTTTGGAGATAGGCTGGGATTTGAATCAGAATTCAAATTACTAACTGTGACCTTGGGCAAGTCCATTAACATCTCTATGGCTGTTTCTCTTCATCTTTTAAGAAAAATACCTACTCTACAGGGTTGGTAAAAGGTTTGACTGTGACACTTATAGCATGCTTAGCATAGAAAGTACTTAGTAAATAGTAGTCTTTACTGATAATAAAAACATGCGGCAGCCACTGCTGCTACAGCTAGGGTCTTCAAAGCTGGGAGAATGGTCATTACATTCTCATTCAGACTTCAAAGTACAGAATCCTTTCCAACTCCTGCCCGACTTAGTTATCTTTATCTCCTGCACTCTCTATCATCTATCTTTGCTTCATTTTTCTCCACAACATTTATCACCATCTGTTACACTTCATATTTTACTATTGTTTTTGTCTATTGTTTGCCTTCCCCAATCACAACGTACATTCTACCAAGGCAGGGATTTCTGTCTGTTTTGTTCACTACTGTATTTCCAGAGTCTAGAACAGCGCATTGTAGACTTCAATATCTGTTGAATAAACCTACTTTTCTCCTATGGCAGGTCTTCAGGACAGTTCCTCTCCCTCCCTTACACTCAGAACACAAATACTGTCTGCTAACTTAAGTGTTGGAAAACACAGCCGGGGGGGTGGAGTCCTGGAAAAGTCCACTAAAGACCACCTTTAGTCACTCATTCGTTCCCTGCCCACCCCCTACCCCCATAAACTATCATTCTTCTGGCCCAATCTCTAGATTCTGTCTCCCTTTTGTGGCTACACAGAGCTCACAGACAAACCAAATTCAGCGCCAGATCGGGCCTGATAAAATAGCTAGTCGTTCGTTCATTCCAAAAGCAGTAACTGAGCATCTGTGGTGTGCTGGATGCTGGGACTGTAAGGAAAAGGAGTCCCTAGGCGCCGCCACAGGCTAGTAGGCTGTGTGATAAGTGCTGAGCAGAGAAAAGCAAAGGGACCGTGTGAGCACAGAAGAAAAGAATCATGCTGCTTAAAGAGTGGGTTAGGGAGGAAAAGAAGCAAGGCTTAGAAAATACAACCCCCTTGTGCAGATAATTAGACTGGAGAATAGAGCGGATCGGTAATTTGCTCAGTTACAGAGCGCGCCAGGAGTCGGCTCTGCCAGGTACGTCTTTCCTCCAGCCCCGCGCCGCCTCCCGCGGGGATCTGGGCTTTACCTCCAAGAGCTGCTACTTTCTAGTGGGCCCGCCTCGGAGACAGCCAGATCCAAGAAGCTTCTTTGTGAGCAAGGAAACGGCCCTCCACCGCCTAGCCCCTCGGACGCCTCCCTCTGAGTACCGTCCACCCCACACCCTTAACCTCCCGGCCCCCGCCACGGCAGGACTCACTCCGAAGACTCGATTTCGATCGACATAGCGATATCTTCCCGGGCGCAGGCCTCTCTCCACTCTCAGGCCCCTCTCCACTCTCAGGCCCAGTAGCGAAACACACTAGCGACACCTCCGGCGGCCGCCTTCCGTCACTTCCGCTCGGCGTCGCACTTCCGCCCGGGAGGCGGAGTGAACCGGAAGGAAGGGCGTGGAGCGCATAGGGGCGGGGTCTCGGGCCGCTGGCTGCGGAACGCCGGAGCATGTGCTCCTGCTCCAGAAAAAAGTTTTTCGGTCTTGGAGGAGGAAGACTTCGGCTTAGAATCGCTGCCTTTGGGAATTTTGGTTTCATCTGACGCAATTAGTTTATGAGATTTAAAAACAGGAACGAAGGAAATCTACATGTCCAGGGTATACCTGCACTCCCATGTTTATCGCAGCTCTAGTCACAATAGCCAAGATACGGAACTAACCTAAATGTCTGTCAACGGATGATTGGATAAAGAAAGTGTTTATTACATACAGATGTAAGCATCTTATTACTTCATTATGTCTTTAGTGGTAATGCCCAAGGATTTCAATATTGAAATACCTATTACTGTATTTCATAACAAATAATTTTTTTCCTGTATATTAGGCATTATATTGGTTTTTTTCATTATCTGCGTAAGTAGATTATATTATTTAACAACTTCAGAGTACTAAAGGGAATATTACAAAATATTTGGAAGGCCTTGAGCCTAATAATTCTGAGAACATGTTGGAGAGATCTGTATCAGAGATGGTTTCAACATAACTCCAATCTTAATATTTTTCTTACTCTCTTTTTTTAACCTTAGACCTTTTGGAAAATAAAATTGTGATAAAGAAGCATTTATGTGAAGTTCAGTAGTTCTTTTGGTTTCACTTCATTTTCTTTTTCAGTCAATTACAGGTACAATTAAATTGATTAGTTTTGTCTAAAAAACAACATGTTATTATATGATCCTATATTATGAAAGCACAGGTCCACAATTCCTTACCTGCAATTCTGAAATCTAAAAAGGTATTTTTCTCTTTTTTTTCTCACCACTATATCAACAAAGATCTAAAAAAGTCACTTGGCAGCAAAATCTGTCCTGAATGTAAGTCAGGCTATTTGTAGTCTTTTAAACATCTCTTAGTGTGAATATTCACATGCACAAATGTAAATATATTTGGTCATCAAGTACTGCCCTAGACCCTGCTGTGAGATGTTATAAGATATACAGCACATCAGCACATATATTTTTTCAAAATATAAAAAAATTCCAAATTCCAAGACATCTAGCCTCAAGACATTCAGTAAGAGAATTGTGAACTTGTTCTCCTTTTTTCTTTTTCTTTTCTTTTTTTTTTTTTACTAACTGAAATGCTAAGGGCAATGAACCTGTTCTGTCTATCTATGTATCTGTGTACCTATCTATCTAATCTCCTATTTGTATGTATACATAAGGGCCCTTTGTTCACCTAACATCACCTGGGCAGTGGGATTTGGACTAACATTCAATTCTGTTTATTTTCTCCATCATTAAAATTCTTTATTATACAACAAGTGTGCACACATGGCACAGCTCTATTGCCTCCTGCCATCTTCTCCCAGCCCTGCGTACATAATGTTCCTCTCTATTGGTCCCATAGAAGGGACCACAAATACTAGTGGACCAAGAGAGAGGGAGAGTCATGGTAATGAATTTCACTAGAATAAATTGATGCAAGTTTCTTTTGCAATAATAATAAAAAAAAAATTCTTTGTTATGACCATATAAAAACAAACTTTTAAAAAATTTTAATAAACAGGGGCCGGCCCGGTGGCGCACTGCTACAGTGCGCCGCTTGGGATTGCGGCGGCGCTCCTGCCGAGGGTTCGGATCCCACATACAGACCGGCCGCTCACTGGCTGAGCGAGGTGCGGGCGCAGCACCGAGGGTTGCGATCCCGTTGCCGGTCCCGGCCCGGTACGGGCGCGACACTGAGGGTTGCGATCCA
>NW_007726254.1:1290421-1291613 GCF_000696425.1 Galeopterus variegatus | reverse complement strand
CGCTCAGCCAGTGAGCGGGAGCCGGTCTGTATGTGGGATCCGAACCCTCGGCAGGAGCGCCGCCGCAATCCCAAGCGGCGCACTGTAGCAGTGCACCACCAGGCCGGCCCAAGAAATTTATTTTTTAACAGTTTCGGAGACTGGGAAGTTCAAGGTCCTGGGAGCACGTGGTGAGGGTCTTCTTGGTAGGGACTCTGTATACAGAGTCCCATGGTGATGCATGGTATCATATGGTGACAAAATGGTAAGAGCTCTTTCATGTACTCTCCTTATAAAGTCACCAGTCTTCACCCATAATGATAACCCATTAAACCATTAACCCGTTACTCCATGAATGGATTAATCTATTCAGGAGGGTATAGTCATCACAATCCAATCACCTCTTAAAGGTCCGACCTTTCAAATACCATAATTGGATTTCCCACCCTCTTAGCACTGTTACAACGGGGATCAAGTTTCTTTCTTTTTTTTTTTTCCTTTTTGTCTTTTTTCGTGACCGGCAATGAATCGCAACCCTCAGTGTCNCCACTCCCCAAGCAAAAAAACACAAAAAATTTAAGAAAAGTTACAGTATTTAAAGGTGCAAATGTCAGTTATCTGAAAAATTAGCTTATGTGGAAAATCCAATCGCCGACAATTCTAATTTCAGAGAAAAAATTTGCCTCTAAGCTAAAAAATAAAATAAAATGAAGGAAAGAGAGAACAGGCAGGGAGGGGGTTAAAAACTGTATCCAGTCTGCACTACCGGTGGTGGCTTGAGAAAATTTCTGGTGCCTAGTGGACTGTTTCAAGTCTGAACTTGTTGTTTGCAGCTGTGCCTGTGGTTTATGCATTCATGTCAATCACATCACCAACAAAGAAAAGAAACTTTATCATTATAGTTAGCAGCCACAGATGTATCCTCATCCTTTGCTTCTTAGGTGTATTGGATTTTTAATCTCTGATTGTCAACCAGTGCCCCTGGCACCGCAAAGTGGAATATGACATTTTTGTTACCAGATGTAATGAAATTACAACCTACATACTTAGAGAAAGTCCCCCCTGTCCCCGTATTAGTCCATTTTCTGTCACTTAAAACAGAATACCTAAAACTGGGTAATTTATGAAAAGAAGAAATTTATTTTTTTTATTTTTTATTTTTTTCCTTTTTATCTTTTTTCGTGTCCGGCAACGGATCGCAACCCTCAGTGTC
>NW_007726254.1:1287077-1288394 GCF_000696425.1 Galeopterus variegatus | reverse complement strand
TATGTGGGATCCGAACCCTTGGCGGGAGCGCCGCCGCACTCCCAAGCAGCGCACTATCCAGTGCGCCACCGGGCCGGCCCACGGGGATCAAGTTTCAATGAGTTTTGGGGAGACATTCAATCCACAGCACCCTCTAAACTAGTTGCTTATATAAGTTTTTGTATCTCAGCTATATAATCCATCAATTTCTCTACCCTTTTCATACCCTAAAGCATGAGCTTTTGTCAGTTTGCTGATTCCTTGTTAGCAAGTTCATAAACTTTGCCAATGGCTAATGACCAATTTTTCTAAGAAATTTTGTTTTTAACACTGAACAAATGAGTCCTCTCTTTCACATCNCCCCCCTTCTGGAAAGTTGGCCCTTCCCAAAAGTCCACACATCCTCAGTCCATCTCATCAATCCAGCAGAGGGCAGAATGGCCACAGAAAAACTACCATTGTAAACCCGGCCTCCAGGTGTCTGATTAAGGAGAACAGGTAGAGGGGAGAGAGGTCCTTGGTCCCATGGGCAAAGGAGTAGAAGGCATGGTCAATATTTGAGTGCCAAAATGGGACGAAAGCTTAGCTTTACTTATGAAACTAGACCAATTTTATCTAGCGGGATAATAAGGCAAAGTCTAAAGAAAAATTATCACTCGATTCTACCTGCTTATGGCAGGACAAGGCTTAGAGGTCTTCTAATTCATCCTCCCTCATTTTACTCCCCACTTCCCACTCCAGGGCAGGAATCCCTGAATCATTCCTGACAAAGAATCCTCATCTTTTTTGTATATCTACATGGATGAAAGCCACCTGTTCCAAGTTGGAACAAAATATGCTTTCCTGTAACTCCCAAGGAACAAGCCTGTTCCCTTCAGAGATTGCAATGTGGCCCTGGCCCCAAAGACAAAAGGGGAGTTCTTCCTCATGGATCAATTTTTATCAGGAATAAAAACCTTTCCCAGAAGCCCTTCCCACTTCAACTGATACATTGGCCAAGGCAGCATCATATGTGCATGGTCAAACTGAGGCCATCACCGGCAAGGGGAATGGAATTATCATGGTTGGCCTGAACACGGACAAACATGCACCTCTTGGGGCTGTGAAGGGACTGCTTTCCTGAACATCCAAACACAATCGCAGATCATCCTCAAGGAAGAGAAGACGCAGCTGACGGAATGACTGTCTGCATGGTTTGGTGTGTGAGGCAGGTAGGAGGCACTGAAGAGTCCATCATACAGACAAGAAAGTAGAGAGAAGGGGCTGAAAGTCCCCCCAAATCTCACAGTGAGGGAGTCCCAAGCTTGTCAAAACCCAGTTCTGTCGACTCCTGTCCCT
>NW_007726254.1:1283809-1286607 GCF_000696425.1 Galeopterus variegatus | reverse complement strand
CTCAAGGAAGAGAAGACGCAGCTGACGGAATGACTGTCTGCATGGTTTGGTGTGTGAGGCAGGTAGGAGGCACTGAAGAGTCCATCATACAGACAAGAAAGTAGAGAGAAGGGGCTGAAAGTCCCCCCAAATCTCACAGTGAGGGAGTCCCAAGCTTGTCAAAACCCAGTTCTGTCGACTCCTGTCCCTTCCCTTCCTTCTTTGACCAGTGTCCGAATCAATAGCTATGGATGCTGTCCTCACTGGACTAGCCAAGTAGGTGGAAGGTACCTGGGCTCATAGGCCTGGAGAGAAGCAAAGGGTAAAGAGGTTTTCCTAGGAGGGCAAGGAAATGGACTGACTTAGGTCACTGAGAATAGTTCTAGCCTGAGGATATGATGCTTGGACAGGACCTGAGCAATACATGCCTATCACAGAGGCCCCTTTGAAGGAAACCATCTCATCCACAGCATCACCTGAAAAGGCAACCATAGACGACCGTGTTTTATACTATGTGACTACAATCCCCATCCCAGTCCCACATGATAGGACTAGAGGTGGATACCAGACCCAAGAGCAGATGAACCATACACTGACCAGCATCTTATGACCTAAACTGGCTCAGAAAGATGACTTGAGCCAGTCAGTTTTTCTCTCTGTCTCAGAATTATGATCTTTATGATGTGGGGATATCAAGGCACATAGAAGCAGGAGCTGAAATGTCCTCAGGTGGAGGGAGGTCAGAGGCCATGAGACAGATAAGATAGAAGCACGAGGCAGCTTTAGCTGAGAGAGAGAGAAGATACAGAGCTGATGGAAGGAAAGCCAGGGAATATATAAGGCGAGCATGGAGCAGACGCCTGAAATATACTGAGTGGTATGAATAGAGGCACACTGGAGTGGGGAGCCTTAAACTCCACCTTGCTGCTGAGGATGTTGGAGCAAACTTTGAGCCCTAGAGAACCTCATTTCCAAGCTCCTAAAGGCCCGGTGTGCCATGGTGCCTATTTTTAGATTTCCACAGCCTTCCATCTGTTTCTTTCAGCCCCACTTCTATCCTTCAGTAATCCTTCTTTTCCTTAAAGTAGCTTGTGGAAGCCCTGTGTTTTGCTTCCAAAAGAGCCTAAGCAATACAAACCATTGGAATGAGAGCAGCAATACTGAGTAGTTAAGATCATAGATTGCCTGGGTTGGAATCCTAGCTATGCTATTGACCAGCTGTGTGACTTTAGGCAAGTTGCTTAACTTATCTGTACCTTGGTCCCCTCAGCTGTAAAATGAGGACAATGATAGTACCTATGTCAAATGTTTGAAGATTGAATGAGTTAATACATAGAAAGCACTTAGAACAGTGTCTGGCATACTGTGAGCCCTGAATAACTGTTTGCTATTATTATATACTAAGAAGTCAAAGCCCTTCTGTTATTTGTGTTTCTCAACACAATAACAAAATAAATACTATAAGTCAAAATAAAGTCTAAAACTGGTCAGTTTTGTGTTTGGGATTTTGTGAGTGTGTGTGTGTGTTTTGTTTTGTTTTTTGTCACTCTAAGAAGTTGGTAAAACTGGTCAATTTTGGAGTGACTCTCCTCTTTGTGTGATGCTGCTCTCACAAATGGGCTTGTACCCTGCTCATGTGCCACAAGGCGGTAGCTGGATGGTCCTGCTGTAATCCTCTACTTGGTCTTGACCCCTAGAATCCCCATCTGTGTCCAGCATCTCCTTTGTTTACCTAGAGAGTCCTTCCAGCAAGGCTGGGGCTGGGATAGGAGGCCAGTTCCCCATACCGTGACTTGTTAGCACTTGTGGTTTCCAGAGGCTTCCCTTAATCTGGGATCTGTGCAAACAGAATCCTCAGGGCCGGGCCAAGACAAACCCCAGCAGCTTCCTGTACTTTCGCCACAGGGATTTCCACTGTTGTCCTTTTTCTTACATGGCATCCCTGATGTCCTTACCCAGACTATTTTCCTACAACTTCCAGAGACTGTAGGGCACAGAATAAGCCCTAAACTTGTAGACCTTGAATGCTTGACCTTCCTTTAATTAGATCGAGGGGAAAGTTCTAGCGTCATTCCCCATATTATCCCCACCCACAGAGCAGCCTGGGATTCTCCATTCTCTAATTACAGTGGACAGTTTTGGGGGGTGTCTGGAAAGCTCACAATTCCTCTTTCTCCCTTTGGTGCCCCAACCACCCAGGAGTGGGCCCCAATAGCCACTTTTTATCAGGTAGTTCTCTTCCCACCACATCTGAATGGCCCAGTGGTGGGCACTGACCCAAAGTAAGCTGATTGGATTCTATCTCCTGGGTATTAAGAATTTGAACCAAAATATTTAAATTGTAACTGGCCTGATATGCTGAGGAGCTGTAGGTCACTTTCTGTTACATGACTGGGAAGCAGAGAAAGCCAGGCTGCAGAGAAAGGAATGAAGCCAGCTGGGTAGAGAAGAAGACAGAAGACAGCCACCAACAGTACTCTTGGGGTTTCTGACGGTTTCTCTTCCTCACAAAAACTCCAAGTTCTAGGAACGATTAATATCCCATTTTACAGAGGAAACTGAGGTGCAGAATTGAGATACTGTCTGGATGGCATCATATGAGCTCCCAAATCTAGCTGTTCCTAAAAAGAGTATGACTTTGGGTATCCTAACTGTAAGCTGGGAAAGGATCCCTTTTTGTTTCCTTAAACAGGTTTGGGTTGAAATTCTATGACATCTGATCATAAGAGTACTGACAAAAGACAACTGAAAGGTTTCTTTCTGGAGGGTCTAGCCTTGGATGTGAGGAAGGACACCTAGATACAGGAAAGGAAGTGGGG
>NW_007726254.1:1281077-1283177 GCF_000696425.1 Galeopterus variegatus | reverse complement strand
AGGTGGTATGAGTCAAGGTCTTTGTATTGAGATCAACACAGCACTTGGGGTGTGGAAAGAGGGTGCAGCTGGAAAAAGGAATAGCTGTAAATAGGAGAGGGAAGGCCACTTGTATCAGGTGGAGGAATCCCCAGCTGTGTTTACAGGTGATGAATGTCAGGTGGACCCATCCACCTTGCTGTGTATGATTTTTCTCCAGCAAGGCTCACCTGCATTGTTGGGGATTAGTAGGAGGAGGTTAGGACCTTGAGGGTGCTGAAGAGAGAACTGTTGAAGTGATAGACCTGAAGGTCAAGGATGAAGGCGATGGGGAGCCAGGAAAGACTGGAAGCCTCAATGAGGTAGAAGACGGGTTTGGTGAGAGTCAGAATGTGAGAGAACTGAAGAGAGAGAAGGATATGTTAGAGTCTGAAACACTGGATTTTGAGACTCCCCTCCCCTGCCCACCACCCCCAGGGGGCTGGTACAGGGATCAAACCCTGACCTTGAAGTTATCAGCACCATCCTCTAATCAATTGGTCTAACCAGCCAGCTGAATTTTGAGACTTCTGAGGTAGAGCCCTTCTTACTAATGACAAGATTCAGGACCTGACCACAAGAAAGAGTGGCTGAAGTAGAGTGAAGGGAAAATGTTAGAGCGGAGGACATTCGTGGAATTTCGGGGCTAAATCCATATAAACGTGTAAGCTTAGAAACACACACAAACATATCAAATATACCCAGACAGAACACAGACATCAGATACATATAGGCACAGAGCTCAGGCAGGGATACAAAAATCCATGGATACAGGACACATAGATGTCCTTCAGTAAGTGAATAGATACATAAACTGTGGCATATCCAGACAATGGAATATTATTCAGTGATAAAGAGAAATAAGCTATCAAGCCACAAAAAGATATATAGAAACCTTAAATGCATATTACTAAGTGAAAGGAACCAATCTGGAACACAGATCCTTCCCTCTTCTCCCTCCCAGGATGCAACACAAAGAGCTACACACACAGGAATACGCACATACACAGGTGTGAAATACATATATAGAGACATACAGTCAAGTGACAGACACGGAAACTTTGACACACACACCACACGATCCTGTGACTTAGGGAGTAAGATTTTCCCCCGGGTATTGTGTTTTTCTTGTTGACTCTGGCTACTGGGTACCCGCGTGGCACATCCGCAGTTCTTAGAAAAAGGACAGAAACCTGAAGCTACTCCCAAGTTGGAAACAAAGGCCCTGGCACAGCCCGTACCTGGCTCGCCAGTCCAGGATATTTGCTCCTACCTTTGTCTCCCTGGAACTGGAGTGCTGGAGTAAATGCTGTCCCAGAGGCTCCCAGCCAAGGGAAACAGGGCCTGCCCAGGCACAGGGTGCCATTGGGACAGCTGACTCAGACTAAGCAGACAAGCTCTGACACCCAGAGCCACCACCATCCCCAACCCAAGCATCTGTTTCCCAGACAGGCCAGCCTTACCCCACACAGCAGTCTGCTGGGGAGGGGGATTCATGGGTGAGAGGGCTGAGACTAGAGAGATGGGTTAGAAACTAAAGCTTCAGCCAGAAAAAATGGGAGGCTAAGAGGTATTACTAAGTGAGAGAGTGACATGTTTACATTTCCACTTTAGGGCTCCCAACACCTAGAATGGTTCCTGGCACATGATAAATATTAATGGCTCTCGTAGCTTGATGCAGAAGGGGCTGGCAACTAGTGGCCCTGATGGCAGGAAGCTTTTATTCAACATTGTAATGGAGGTCCTAGACATCAGATTAGGTAAGAGAGGATGGGGGTTTGGTCTAGGGCCAACAATGAGGTAGGAGTAGAGAAAGAAAGAAATGGGCCGGCCCGGTGGCGCACCGCTACAGTGCGCCGCTTGGGAAGCGTGGCAGCGCTCCCGCCGATGGTTCGGATCCCACATACAGACCGGCTGCTCACTGGCTGAGTGAGATGCGGGAGCAACACCGAGGGTTGCGATCCCGTTGCCAGTCTCGGTCCGGTCCGGGTGCGACACTGAGGGTTGCGACCCATTGCCGGTCACGAAAAAAAGACAAAAAGGGAAAAAAAAAAAAAAAAAAAAAAAAAAAAAAAAAAAAAA
>NW_007726254.1:1269726-1280413 GCF_000696425.1 Galeopterus variegatus | reverse complement strand
GGAAAAAAAAAAAAAAAAAAAAGAAAGAAAGAAATGGAAGTGACTGTGGATGTGACAAAAGGGCTGGCTAGAGCTGGCAAGAGGTGGCCCATGGCTATTTATTCTTACCCTTTAAAATATCCTTTATATAAACTGGTAAATGTGTTTCCCTAAGTTTTGTGAGCTGTTCTATCAAATTAATCAAGCTTAAAGAAGGGGTTCTGGGAACCTCAACGTGAAGTTCTAGAGGCCCAAACTTGCAATTGGTGTCTGAAGTGGGGGAAGTCTTTTGGGACTGATCCCTCAACCTGTGGCATCTGATGCTATTCTAGGTAGATAGCACTAGAACTGAAGAATTTAAAAACACCCAGCTGGTATTGCTGCAGAATTGATTGCTTGTGTTGGTGGAGAGAAATCCCCGTAAATCTGGAGTCAGAGAGAGTTGTGATAGTACAGTGGGAGAAACTGAGTTTCTTTTCTCCACTTAGAAGATTAAATAAAGACATTTTCAGTTCAGATTCCCATACTGGCCAGCCACCAAAAAAAGAAAAAAAAAGACATTTTCAGACAAACAAAAAATGAGAAAAACCTGTCATCAGTTGAGCTACACTAAAAAAATGTCCTTTAGGGAAAAGGAAAATGATGACAGATAGGAGCTTGAAAATGCAGAAAGAATGAAGAGCAATAAAAATGGTAAATATTCGTATACTACATTGATACTTCTATATAAAATAATAATAATAATAATGTATTGTGAGGTTTAAAATATATGTGAAATCAAAACGAATAACAATAGGGATGGCCGGATGCTCACTGGGTGAGCATGGTGCTGACAACGNAAACAATAATGACATAGAAGCCAACACAGTACATGGAGTAAAAGTGTTCCAAGGTTCTTGCAATGTTCAGGAAGAAGGTAAATTCCTATTAGACTTTAATAAGTCAAAGATGGATATGGTAATCCCTGCAGTATCATTAAAAGAATAATAAAAGACTGTATAATTTCCAAGCCTGTAAAGAGAAAAACTAGAAAAATTAAAAATACATAATCAATTCAAAAGAAGGCAAGAAAGGAAAGAAAAATGAATATAGCACATATGAGACAAATAGAAAGCACTTAATAAAATAATATATTTAGACTGAAATATAGCAATAATTACAGTGACTGTAAATGGAAAAAATTCTACCGTTAATATAAAGATTGTTAGACTGGATTTAAAAAACAAGTAACAATATGCTGTTTACCAGAGACACAGATAAAACATAAGGATACAGAAAAATCAAAAGTAAAAGGATTGAAAAATTTAGAAGGGAAAGACTCTAACCAAAAGAAAGCTGGTATAGCTATATTAACATAAGGGAAAGTTGGTTTTCTCATTCCTTTTTACATTACAATTAAATTATTTATTTATGTATTTTTTAGTATAGTAATAAGATTGTACAATCATCACTACTACATAATTCCTAGGTAAAGTTTACTTTAAGGCAAAAATCCTCAAATGAAGATATAACAATTCTAAATTTATAAGCTCCTAATAACATAGCCTCAAAACAAAACAAAACAAAAAAAAAGTGAGAACTGATAGAACTACAAAGAGAAACAGAAAAACCCACAATCATAGTGGGAAATTTTCAACAAGCAAAGGTTAGAGAAGATTTGAACAATACAATTAGAAAGTTTTACTTAATGGGCATACATAGAACACTGTTCCCCAAAATTTTGATTATATATTATCTTCATACATACAAAACACTTAGTTGACCAAATATATGCTGGGCCACAAAGCAAGTCTCAGCATTTTCAAAGAGTTGAAATCATACTGAGGATGCTTTCTGATTTCAATCCAATTAATCTAGAAAGCCAATAACAAAAAAGAATAATTTGAAAACCCACATATGGTCAGAAATGTTAACAATATACTTCTACATTACCATCGAATCAAAGAAAGAAAATCACAATTAAAATTAGAAAATATTTTGGGCCGGCCCGGTGGCGCACTGGATAGTGNGTCAAGGGTTAAGATCCCCTTACCCCTCATCTTTAAAAAAAAAAAAAAGAAAAAAATTGAAAAACAATAATGACATAGAAGCCAACACAGTACATGGAGTAAAAGTGTTCCAAGGTTCTTGCAATGTTCAGGAAGAAGGTAAATTCCTATTAGACTTTAATAAGTCAAAGATGGATATGGTAATCCCTGCAGTATCATTAAAAGAATAATAAAAGACTGTATAATTTCCAAGCCTGTAAAGAGAAAAACTAGAAAAATTAAAAATACATAATCAATTCAAAAGAAGGCAAGAAAGGAAAGAAAAATGAATATAGCACATATGAGACAAATAGAAAGCACTTAATAAAATAATATATTTAGACTGAAATATAGCAATAATTACAGTGACTGTAAATGGAAAAAATTCTACCGTTAATATAAAGATTGTTAGACTGGATTTAAAAAACAAGTAACAATATGCTGTTTACCAGAGACACAGATAAAACATAAGGATACAGAAAAATCAAAAGTAAAAGGATTGAAAAATTTAGAAGGGAAAGACTCTAACCAAAAGAAAGCTGGTATAGCTATATTAACATAAGGGAAAGTTGGTTTTCTCATTCCTTTTTACATTACAATTAAATTATTTATTTATGTATTTTTTAGTATAGTAATAAGATTGTACAATCATCACTACTACATAATTCCTAGGTAAAGTTTACTTTAAGGCAAAAATCCTCAAATGAAGATATAACAATTCTAAATTTATAAGCTCCTAATAACATAGCCTCAAAACAAAACAAAACAAAAAAAAAGTGAGAACTGATAGAACTACAAAGAGAAACAGAAAAACCCACAATCATGATCCCACATACAGACCGGTTCCCGCTCACTGGCTGAGCGAGGCGCGGGAGCAACACCGAGGGTTGCAATCCCGTTGCCGGTCCCCGGTCCGGTATGGGGGCAACACTGAGGGTTGCGATCCGTTGCCAGACATGGAAAAAAGACAAAAAAAATAAATAAATAAATTTAAAAAAATAAAAAATAAATAAAAAATTAGAAAATATTTCAAACTAACAGTAATAAACATGACACATAAAATTTGTGAAATGCAGTTAAAGATGTGCTTAGAGAGAAATTTATAGCTTTAAATGAATATATTTAAATATATAGTAAGAGCTAAGCTTTCATCTCAAGGCATTAGGAGAATAAAAGCAAATTAAATTCAAATGAATTACAAGGAAAGAAATTATTAAAATTAGATCACAAATTAAAGCAATGGAAATAAAATAAAATAGAGAAGATCAAAACCAAAACCTTTTTTCTTTGAACAGACTTATGAGATTGAAATGAAAAGGAAAAATAACTCTTTCAGAGATATGAAAACCTAAGGAGGTTATCATGAGAAAGGAAAATTACCTGACAATCCCTCTCATGAATGTACATGTAAAAATCCTAAATAACATACTAGCTGACCAAACCATACATAAAAAGGTTAATATATAATGACTAGGAATGAAAAGTTGGCTTAATATTTGAAAACCAGTTCTCCTTATTAAAAGAATAAGGGAGAAAAATCATATGATCATTTCAATAGATGCCAAAGAAGTATTTAATAAAATTCAACATCAATTCATAATTAAAACAAAACAGTTCAAAACAAAAAACTCAACTCTTAGCAAACAAGGAACAGAAGGGAACTTCATCTACATAAAACTATGTCAAAAAAAATTTTTTTTTCTTTTTGTTGGCTGGTACAGTGATCAAACCCCAGACCTTGGTGTTATCAATGCCACACTCTAACCAAATGAGCTAACTTCGAATATCATTCTTAATGGTGAAATATTAAACGTTTTCCTCTAGAGATCTAGATTTAGAATAAGCAAGAATATCTGCCTCTACTACTTTTATTCAACATTGTAATGGAGATCCTAGACACAGTAAGGCAAGAAATAAAAGTTATTAATGAAATAAAAATTATAAAGAGATTGGAAAGGAAGAAACAGCATTTAAAAATGATGGGACAGTATGCATTGAAAATTCAAAAGAATCTAGAGAAAATTATTAGAAAGAAAATTATTATCAAGGTTACTTGATTGAATACAAGGTCAATATACAAAAATTAATTGTGTTGGGCTGGCCAGTCAGCTCAGCTGGTTAGAGCATGGTATAATTATATAAATATATGAAATACATAGGGAAAAATAATAAAAATGTATAAGACCTTTATGAAGAAATTAAAGAAGATAATTATAAACCAAAAGAGAATTATATCTTGTTTAAAGATTGAAAATTGAAAACTCAATGTTTTATTTTATCTTATTTTTTTAGCATTTAAAACATTATATTTACAAAAATCCTGGCAACAGTTATATGTAATAAGACACAGCATACCAGGCTTGCCACTCAACTTGTTTATGGTAAATCTCAGCTTCAATATGAAGCTGTTTTGATTTTTTGTTAAAAAGTCAAAACCCTACTTTTTACATGCTAAATATCTTGGCAAGTATACATTAAAAATAGTAATAAACTTGGGGCCGGCCTGGTGGCGCACTGGATAAGTGCGCCGCTTGGGAAGCGCGGTGGCGCTCCCGTCCGAGGGTTCGGATCCCACATACAGACCGGTTCCCGCTCACTGGCTGAGCGAGGCGCGGGAGCAACACCGAGGGTTGCAATCCCGTTGCCGGTCCCCGGTCCGGTACGGGGGCAACACTGAGGGTTGTGATCCGTTGCCGGACACGGAAAAAGACAAAAGACAAAAAAAAAAAAATAGTAATAAACTTAAGATAGCAAGAATAAGGAGTTATCAAAACCTAAACATTGTAGCTTAAACAAAATTCATACAAAAAATAAACTATCACTGGTTACATAAAATTTTCCTGCCTGGTTAAAATGAAACAATACAAAACATGCATTTTAGAATCTGTAGCTATCAAGTTCAAAAAATATCAGTGTCTATTTGAAACAATTCTTCTTCAAAGCCAGAGTGTAATCAAAATTAATTCAAATGACACACACATTCTAATGCTAAAAAACATTCAGTATTATTGAAGTGGAGGTAAATCTCAGAGCTTTGGGGGATTTCTCATGCTGCAAAGGGCTGTTTGTCTGGTTCACTCAAAGCGGCATATGACAGAGTCCAAGGATGTCACTAAGCTTAAGGGCAAGACAGCTGGGACCCAGCTCTGACCTCCCCATGAAACACGGCTACTGCGTCCATAAAAATAGGATGCGTGAGCATCAAAGGCACACTGCTCTGCTAGCTAAAGAGATAGCAAACCCAACCCCACCAAAAGCTCATTCCCCAGGTTAAAAAAAAAAAGTAAAGAAGGGGAAAAAATTAACATACGCTTATCTACAGAACAAGGGTGTTGAAAGATCAATGTAATCCCTACTTTTAAAATTTTACCTAGAGTCAGCCGGTCATTTCTGATTACAATATTAAAGATGTTTCCAGATTTGATTTCTGTTGATTTTATCATTAGATCCTTCTAGTCAAAAATTATAAACTTTATTCCCAAATAGCTTAACCTCTAGTACGACTGCAGTGTACAATCTTCCAGAGTTACCAAGCACTGGAAGAGAAAAAATAGATGGTCAAGCAGCAGGCAACAACTACGGTCTTTGCAAATAGAGGCATCTGAATGGCTACTGAATAGTCCGGGGATAGCTGTAAAAACAATAAAATTCATGCATGTTAGTAAATATGCCATAATTTTCACAGTTGAAATTTCCATAGACATTGCACTTTCTTTAAAGGGGGATCCTGATTTTTCTTAATGTTATGGTGAGTCAGGACTTGAACAAGCAGCCTTTTCTTCTTACTGTGTTTCTTATGCTTCTTTTTCTTTTTTCTGTTGCTTTTCTTGCTCTTCACTGCTTTTCTTCTTTTTTGCTCGTACCTCCTCAATATATTCTGATTCGGACAAGGACTCAGATGATACAGGTTTATCTTCAGGATCCATCTTTCTTTTTTTGCTGAGCCTTTTGACATCCTTTTCCTTCTCAGGTGCATCCTTTGACCTCTTTTTCTTCTCTAAACTATCCTTACTGTCTGATTCTGTTACCGACACTGAGCTTTCAGAAGATGTATGTAAACGTACTTCTTTTACCTCTCCCTTTTCCCTTGTTTCTTATCCTCATCTTCAGAATCTGAAGAACTGCAGGAAGAATCAGACTTGATGAAGAAGAGGAGGAGGAATACCTACCAGATTTCTTCTTTTCTTTTTTCTTTCTCTGTCTTTTTTCCACTTAACAATTTCTCCCTGTGTTTTTCTAATTCTTTCTCCCAGTTCTCATTCATTTTTTTCTTCAAATTCAGCCAAAGCTTTAGAGCCCTTTCTTTTTCTTTTCTAGTTGCTCTTTCACTTCTTCCCAGGTAGGCCTTGGTTGATTCAGATAATCCTGGATCGTTGGCCCTGAAGACTGGATTGGACCCCTTGATCTGGCCATTGCTATTGGGTTCATATAGGCCACCGGATTGACCCGCTTCCCCATGGTGCCCGGCTGAGCGCACAGTCCCAACCCGAGGGAGACCAGGCCGCACCGGAGGCCGAAGCGGGCCCGCCGCAGCTCCTGAAGATGCAATGTTTTAAAATATCAAGTCTCCCCATAGTGATCCATAGACTCACCATCATTTCAATCAAAATCTCAATAAGTGCAGTGGTGGTTTTTTGGGTGGATCTTGACAAGCTGATTATAAAGTTTGTATGGAAATGCAAGAGCTAAGACACTCATAAAGAAAAAGAACACGACTCATTAAGAAGGTACACTAATCAATACAGTATGGTAGTGGCACAAAGATAGATAAATAGAATAATGAACTAGAATAGAGTCCAGAAACAGACTTCACAGGTATGGACACTTGCTTTACGACAAAGGTGGCACCACAGAAGAGTAAGGAAAGGATGACCGCCTTTTCAATAAACGGTGCTGGGATAATTGGATACCCATATGGTAAAAAGTGTTTTGCCCAAAGTCGCATAATGGCTATGTGGTGAAGCCAGGTCTCTGAACCCAAGTGCATCTGACTCTAAAGTCCACACCCTTTACACTCTGCCAACCACCCTGTCACCCCCCCAAAGCTGTCATGAGCAACAGGACCCCCAAGCTATGGAAGTGCTTTGAGAACCAGGAAGTGCTGTGAGCACCTGTGAGGAAGGCTGTGGTCACTGAGATGGTTACTCCCTTCAGGTAAGCAGGGTGGCCCTGGCCCATGGCCCTAAAGCCCCAGGTGCAGGCCCCTCCTCTCTTGTACAGTGCAGCTGGCATCTGAGTGACAAGTCCCATTGGAAAAGAGTGTCCCTCTGGTTGGCTCTGGCAGGGACCTGAGCAGGAAGCTGACTTTGCAGCACAGGTGTACAAGGCTGGAGGACTCCCAGAGGCAATGAGGGGCCGATGCTCCCAGGTCCCCTTGGGGTCAGCCTCAGGCAGTGTTTGGGAAAAAGCAGGAGCTAGGCCACCACAGACCCTTGGGACAAGTTTTGCGTTTAACTATGTAAACTGAACTGTGTGTTTTTGCAGCTTCAGTCCACGGGGTGAGGCAGGGTGAAGAAGGAAAAGCAATAGGGCCTTCCAGGAAAACTTGCAGCAAAGGCCTAGTTCCCTATGGACTTCAGAATATGACCTGGGGGTTTCTCAGAACTGCCAGGAGCTGCCCTTCCTTCCTCCCTCCCTTCCCTGGTTCCCTGGATTGACAAAGTAGACCTTTGTTTCTGGTCTTGAGGCCTTAGGAGAAGATGAGTACCCTGCCTTAGGTGCTCGAGTAGCAACCTGAAACAGGCAGGAGGGCTAGAGGAATAAAAGTGAAAAACACCCAAAGAGCTTTCTTAGAACCACAAGCTGGCGCCTCTGAAGGGCCCTTACAGCCTCCCTACCCAGTTTCTAGATGGGGATCAGAGAGAGATGATCTGGCCTTAGTCACCCAGGAGTCAAATCTGGTCTCCCAGTCCAGGGCTTCCTCAGTTCCCTGTACTGCCTGCACTCCCCCAAAGTGAGGCATCTCCAGCAGTGCACTAGATATCCTCACCTCAGGGTTGGAGAGGGGCCAAGGAAAGGCCTGGCTGGCCTTGTTTCCCATGAAGAAAAGCCCTGGAACAGTCTCCTGGAGGTTGTGGGCAGTAAACTTGCAAGATAGGGTAAGCCCAATACAGGCACGCAGTTCCCTCCCTGTTCCATGGTCTCATTGCGGCTAGGTCAGCGTCTACCCAGAGCAAACCACACGAAACACAAATTATTGACGTGTGGAGTTGATGAAGTTAAACCCAACAGCCTGCTTTTTAGAGCTCTTGTTTCGGCCTGTCTAAAAATCATGAGTCATCAAAGCAAACCACAGCCCTTGACATCACTTTGGAAAATGCCTCTGGCTGAGAATGCGCAGGGGGGTTGGGAATAGGGTAGCAACTGCCTTCTTCTGGGAAGAGGGTGTATAGCAGGGGAGGAGAAGTGCCCAGAGGGAAAGGGAGAGCTGAGCAGGGATCCAGGCCTCAGCCAGCTGCCTTGTCTCTCCTCCTGCCCCTTTGTGTCCCCGCAGCCTTGGGACAGATACTGTGTTGAGCCCTCCTGGACACCAGGTGTTGGCTCAGGGATGAAGGAGCAGTGTTGTCTGTGAAACAGGGACTGCTTGTTGCTGCCCAGAGTGATGCTTCCAGAGACAGAAAACAGCCCCATTTCTTCAGGTCCACATGGGTCCTCAGCTCCCAGAGGACCCCTTTCTTCCCTCTTCCCCATGCCTCAGGCCTCCTTGCATCCTTGTGGATACTTTCAGTGTTAACCAGTCCCATATGTCTCCAAATAGAGGCTCCACCAATGGCCCTGGTAGAGGGAGCTGCCTCTGCCAAGCTTGCCAGGTTCCCAAGTTCTCTAAAACTGTAAAAGAAAAACAAAACAAAACACAAATGTTCTCACCCGAGAGATGCTCTTGGGTCCAGCCCTGGATCTAGGCTGCACTTCTCAGTAATGCTGCTGAAGCCAGGCTCTGTGTGAGGGCCATGACTTCCCTGGCAGGGGCAAGGCACTCTCAGCCTCTCAGCCTCTCAGCCTCCAGCTCCCATGCCGTGCTGTGGAGGGAGGCCTAGTGAGGCTGGATGATGAGCTATGACTTCCCTGGCAGGGGCAAGGCACTCTCAGCCTCTCAGCCTCTCAGCCTCCAGCTCCCACGCCGTGCTGTGGAGGGAGGCCTAGTGAGGCTGGATGATGAGCTGGATCATGGTCCAGGGAGGGACCAGAGGTCTGGGTCAGACACTAACTCTGTGTGACCTCGGGCAATTCACGTGACCTCCCTGAGCCTAAGTTTCCTGAGACAGGGATTATGTAATGAGCAACACAGAGCAGGTGGGAAAGTGCTGAGTGTGCTCATTAAGGGGTGAACCCAGGTGAGGGATTACAATTGTGCAGCAGTTCACTGAGTCCACCTTTGCCCTCCTTCCCTCCCTCACTGCGGGCCTGTCTTTGGTGAAGCTGGGAACTAGAAAGCTGGGCCCTTGGAGCTGACCAAGGCCAAAGTCACTGTGGCCACAGCAACAGGACACCTTCATAGGCAAGGAGCACTCTGAAGACCCCGCCAATGGCCCAACGGCCCTAGCTGGATAACCTCCGGTGGCTCACCCTGTCCAAAGCTCTTGATGCAGGAAGCTCCAACTGGCCAGGCTCCATGGAACTGAGCAAAGTGGGGCAGGGCTGGGCACACAGCCCTTGGCATGTCACCAGATAGTATTCAAAGACAGAGGTGTGCACTTTCACTGGTCACTGCCTGGCACATGCCTCCCAGGCAGGGACCAAGTCCAGGAGAGTAGGCCAATTGTCCAGCATTCACATCTGGCCCGGAAATTAGTCTCCAACAGCTCCAGGCTCAGGACTATGTCAAAATCCAGATGTGCCAGGGCCTCCCTCAGCAACAGGACTCCTGGATTTTAGGGACAAAGACCCCCTGCCATTGGGGTCCGCCTCACTCCCCGCTGGGCTCCCACTCCTCATAGGACCATGATCAGGCACCTCAGGCCAATCTCCGCCCTCCAGAGCCAGGGCACAGTGCTCTTTCCCCACCCCATTCTTTCTGTTCTTTAATGTTTTTATTATACAAGTGTGACAGGCATGAATGTTCAGTTGGACTCAGGAAAGAGTGGCAAGAAATGTATATCTTTATTTTTCTAAATCTGAGAAAATTGCTGGAACCCCCCAGACCACACTGAGCTCCCATTCAGCCTCCTCAGGCATTCCCACAGCCATGCCTGTCCCACCACATGTGGACAGGGGGCAGGCCTCTACCATGCCTCCATGGGAGGAAGCCCCCATCTCCCTTCCAAGTCTAGGGGACTTTCAGGGAAAAGCCCCTGTAGAGTAACCCCTCTACAGGACAACCTAACTGTTCTTTTAATGGGGTCAATACTCTTAACAAAGACCTCAGCCCTCAGGCAGCCCCTAAAACACTAAAGGTTGTTACCCCTCATGGCGTGCCCAGAACAGAAACCTGGCCCCAGCCTATGCAGAGAAGGGAAAATTGTCTCCATCTTCTTACTCATGCATCTGTTCCTACAAGCAATTAGAGAATAATTTCTGCATTAAATTATTCATACAGTTCCCTGCCATATATGGAAATACCATTCTGTAGTTTGCTTTTTTCCCCTAGACCTCTTTCCAATCGATAAATATAGATCCACTTCATCCTGCTCAACGGTTGCGTGGTACTTAACTGTTTGAACATACCTCATTTTACTTAGCAC
>NW_007726254.1:1267655-1269054 GCF_000696425.1 Galeopterus variegatus | reverse complement strand
CATCCTGCTCAACGGTTGCGTGGTACTTAACTGTTTGAACATACCTCATTTTACTTAGCACTGTCCCCTGTTGATGGTGGCTTCTCATGTTCCAGGGTTACAAGCAACACTAGGGTAAATACTGCTGCCCATACATCTTGGGGCACGGATTTGATTACTTTCTTAGGGTTAATTCCTAGATGCTGAATTTTGGGGTCAAAGGATAGGTCCACTTTTAAGATTTACTTCTCTACAGTCCACTTCCAGAAAGTTTGTACAAATATGGCAGCAACTTTGCCAACTCCGAGTCGTGGTTCCATCTCTCTGAGGATCCTTCCCACCATCCAAAACCACAGGGTCTAACACAGAACTTGGGCTCTCCTTCCAGATACCATGGGGCTCTCATCTTCATGTAGACAGAACTTGTTGGGGTGATTCTCCCTGTTTTCATTCCCAGAGATAATCTGGCCCTGGCTTGTCGTTTCTTCCTCTAAACAGACTCCAGCTCGACCCCCAGTTTCTGCCAACAGAAAATGGAACCAAGTGGGCACTCTGGGAATAAGTGCCTCTTTCCCCTCCAGTCCTGAGCTCCTGGCAAGGCTGGCCAGTTAGCTCAGTTGGTTAGAGGGCAGTGTTATAACACCAAGGTTAAGGGTTCAGATCCCCATACTGGCCAGCCACCAAAAAAAAAAAAAAAAAAAAGATCTGAGTTCCTGGCTGAGTCCAGGCTTCACCTTCTCCACTCAAGCCTCACCTGGCTTACCTATGTCATAGCTCTGTCACAGCCTAGCCTCCGTAGGGAAGGACAACATTTGTCTTGGGAAAAGGTGGCAACTGAAAAGCCAGTCTCCTGGGGCACAGAGCCACACTGGATTCAGCCACCACACTGAGTACCCATCCATGACTTACCAATCCTCAGGGGGCAGGTCCCACATGGCCAGCCCATCCCACTCTCAGATCCCCAGGTACATGCTGGGACTAACCACCAGATTCTGCCTCCTACACTGTAGAACAGACAAGGTGAAGCCTTGACCACAGGAAGCCTTATTTTATTTATTGTATCTTATATTATTTTTTTAATTGTGGTAAAATATATATAACATAAAATTTATCATTTTGACCATTTTAAGTGTTTAGTTCTGTGGCATTAATTATATTCATATTGTTGTGTGATCATCACCACCATCCACCTCCAGAACTTTACCTTCCTCAACTAAAACTCTGTGTGCAAATTCAACACTATCTCCTCATTCTCTCCTCCCCCCAGATCCTGGCAACCACCACTCCACTTTCTATCTCTATGAGTTTGACTATTCTAGGTAACTCGTGTGAGTAGAATCATACAATATTTGTCCTTTTGTGACTGACTTATTTTACTTCGCGTAATGTCCTCAAGGTTCATCCACGTTGCAGTATATGT
>NW_007726254.1:1265420-1267252 GCF_000696425.1 Galeopterus variegatus | reverse complement strand
GTGACTGACTTATTTTACTTCGCGTAATGTCCTCAAGGTTCATCCACGTTGCAGTATATGTCAGGATTTCCTTCTTCTTTAAGGATGAATAATAGCACAGTAGGCATATGGCACATTTTGTTTATCCATTCATCCATCCACGGACACGAGTTATTTCCTTTTGGCTACTGTGAATAATGCTGCTATGAACAAATATCCGTTCAAGTCCTCGCTTTTATTTCTTTTGGGTGTATACCCTGAAGTGGAATTGTTGAATCATATAGTAATTCTGTGTTTAATTTTTTGAGGAACTGCCATACCACTTTCCACAGGGGCTGCACCATTTTACATTCCCACCAGCAATGCACATCTTTGTTTCCAGTTTCTGCACATCTTTGCCAATATTTATTTATTCTTTGTTTTTTAAATAATAGCCATTCTAATGGGTGTATCTCATTTGTGGTTTTTATTCGCATTCCACTGGGAGCCTTTCTAAGGTCAGGAAATCCCAGATCCCTCTGTCGCAGGGCAGATGGTCCAGCTGAAAGGAAACTGTCTACAACCTCCTTCTCCCAGGAGCTGAGCAGAGGTTCAGCCACCCCACCCCCATCCCTGTGCTTCTCTCTTAGGTCCCTGGGTACTCTCGAGCCTGCTGAGCTTGGTAGGGATGATCAAGAAGCTGGTGCTTTGAAAACCTAAGGGAGAGCAGGTGAGAGGAGGAAGAACAGACACAAAGAAGTGCTTCTGAGGGGCTGCAATAAGCATGGGCAGGAAGCGCACGCCCCGAGCCTGGAGAGGCATCAGCAGTAACACCCCAGCTCTCCCTCACTGGGTAGAACTTCAACAGTTGAATCTGTCTGTGAAGCTCAGGAAGCCCTGGGAGGACACGAGGGGAGCAGGTAGGGAGGATCCTGCTGTTTTTACAGAGGAAGACTCAGAAATAAAGTAACTTCTATCAAGATCACAGGAAAGGTCAGCCTCAAGGATAAGAGGAAAACCCAAGACCAGGGCACTTACTACTGGGGACAGGCAGAATTATGGGGAGACCAAGGGTGGTGACTTCTGAGAGCAAGTCATAAAACAAAAAAGCAAACAGAGGCCCAGAGAGGGGAACCGACTTGCCCAGAGTCACACAGCAAGTGGGAAGGCAGAGAGAGCCAGAGGTAATAATCATCGTATGGCTTCTCCTGGCCATCTTCTCAGGCTCCCTGCCTGGTGACCTGGCATCCACTCTCTCCAAATATAATGTGACTTCTTTGTGCCCTGTGTTCCCCCTTGGTGACCCTGGCACACATCTTGCTGAAGTCTGGATGTCCTGGGAATGTCACATTCCTCTGGCTTATAGCCTATTGACCCTATCAACCCATGACAACCATTCCCTGCCGATTCCTCTGCCTCACATCCCAGGTTCAGGTCCTGAAGCTCAGACAAAAGCAGCAGCCACATTCCCTGCCTGGGACTCTGCCAGAGAAGGAAATGAGGCTCATCTGGCATGACCGGCTCAGCCAGACAAACCTCATTTCCTTTCTGATGGGGTAAGAAGTTCCAGTGCTAAGAAGAAACCAGCCCCTAGGAATGTCTGAACCCCTACCTACTGGAAGAAACAAGAGGAGGGGAGCCTGGGTGTGCAGCAGAACTTGGTAACATCTAGAATGTGGTCATCTTCTCATTTCCTCACCCTCTTCCCGTACCCTCCCACACAGAGCTTGTCTCTGTCAAGAACAGTGAACACTCCTTGCCTTCGGAGGCACAACTCATATACCTCCAGGGGCACCATCCTCCCTGGGCACCACAGTCCTGCATCCTAAGAACATCTGTAGATCACTGATTTGGCACCCAGTCACACTCTCCCA
>NW_007726254.1:1262679-1264935 GCF_000696425.1 Galeopterus variegatus | reverse complement strand
TGGGCTCTGCCTGGCTCAGACTTGGTTCTGGGTACTGTGTTTAGTGGGAGACTAGAGACAGGGCATTTCTGGAGGTAATGGTCAAGCCCAGGAGCCTGTCCTTGGCCCCCTTTCTCCTTTCTATCTCCCTCTCTGGTCCCTTGAAGCCCACCAGGGGTGTTTAGCCCCCTCCCTCCCCAAGGCTGCCATTTCAAACAGCTTCACTCAGGTGGGATGGGGGAGTGGAGAAACACCCTGGTGAAATCCTGGGTGTCTCCAGAAGAGGAGCAGTCACTCGCCCTGAAGTTCACCCACCCAACTGCCTTATAGCAAAGTTCCAGACATGTGCCCTAGAAGAGGAAAAAGATCCCCAGCACTTGGGCATGTATGTAATGTGTACATGGCAATCGTGTATACATGTCAACATGTGCCCACATGCATTTTTAAAAAATTTAACAAGCATTTTATACTTATAATGCTTATTATGAGCCAAGCATGTTCTAAGTGCTTTATAAATATTAACTCACTTAACCTTCATAACAACCCTATGAAATAGGTACTGTTATTACTCCCACTACACAGATCAAGAAACTGAGGCACAGAGAGAACAAGTCATTTGCTCAAGGTTATGGACCTAGAAAGAGGCAGCAGCAGGATTTGAACCCAGGTGTTCTGGCTTCTTACAGACACGTCAGGTGTGTTTTGCATGTCCATATGTATGCAACTGTGTGTATCTGTCTTTGGGGTGGGAAGGGTGAACTTACTTTTTTTCACTCATGTTCTCCACTTAACCCAGACCTTATAGCTTGCAAAGTCCTGTGTGATACTGTGGTATAATAAATGTATATTGTCTCTGTACCAGTTCCTGGTACAGAACTCCTAAAACTCTTATAATTTCCTGAGCAATAGGGGTGCTCAGAAAATATTTTGTTCTAATATTTGGACTTTGACTCTGGTTCCTTACAGAGAGCTCCTAATCCCTTGGAATTTCCTGGGTGATAGGAGGGTCTTTTGTTCTAATGAGGTGACTCTTGATGGTCTCCTGAATGGGGGCTGGTCACTAAAAAGATCAAGCCACATTTAGAAGCTTGGAACTTTCAGCCCCATCCCTCATCCTCCAGAGAAGGGAGGGGCTGAAGGTTGAGTTGATCACCAATGGCCAAAGATGTAATCAACCATGTCTGTGTGATGAAGTCCTCATGAAAACCCAGAAAGACAGGGTTTAAAAGAACTTCTGAATAGCTGAACACATGCAGGTGCCTGGAGGGTGGCACATGCGGAGAAGGCTTGGAGGCTTCACTCCCCTTCCCACATGCCTTGCCCTATATATCTCTTCCATCCAATTGTTCATCTGTATCCTATGTAATATTCTTTATAATAAACTGGTAAACATAAATGTGGTGTTTCTCTGAGTTCTGTGAACCACCCTAGCAATCTAATCAAACCTGAGGACAGCAGGGGTGACCTCTTGTGCAAACTGGTTTCCTCTGGCCCATTTCTTCTGGAGTGCCAATTCAATCCAACCAGCTCATGAGAGGCTGCCTGTGCCTGACCCAGGGCCACTGAGGAGGATGTACAGCAAGTGAGAGCACTGGGGTTAAATTTCCTAGGACTAAAAAGAAAACTTATTTTAGATA
The DNA here is from genome assembly GCF_000696425.1 of Galeopterus variegatus. Lineage (NCBI taxonomy): Eukaryota > Metazoa > Chordata > Mammalia > Dermoptera > Cynocephalidae > Galeopterus > Galeopterus variegatus. The sequence goes on along the minus strand of NW_007726254.1, from coordinate 1,263,319 downwards.
ATACCACTTAAGACACTGTGAACACCTTGTGCAAATGTCTCTGAGATCTGTACCTAAACTATCCTGCCATTTGTTGAAAATAGCAGACTATGGCCAGAGAAATGCTAGGGAAAATCCTACTTTGAAATGGCACTAGTTAACGTCTAGTGAGCGTACCTGTGAGGTGTTGGTTATTGTTTTAGATATATCATCTCTTTTAAGCTTCAAAAATTTCTATGTGTTATTATTCCCATTTTACAGATAAGAAGATGAGGCTCAGAAGGGGAAATGTCTAATTCCAGGGAGGGGTGTGTACTTGTGTGGAGCATGGCTGGGGAGACCTCATCTCATCTCCCTCACCTGACCCCGCAGCCATGACACCCCTTGAGCCAGGCACAGGAAGAAGCAGATCTCTGTTTTCCTCAGATCCTCCTAGCAGGCAGCCCCAGCTCTGGGAAAGCCCAAGCCAAATCCCTTGGTGTGGATTGAATCTCCCCCACAAACTCACTGAAGCTCAAATTGTATCCCCCAAAGTTCCAGGTACTGGAAATTTGGCCTCTACTGTAATGGTTGAGGGTGGGAAATCCCATTATGGTAATGGAAAGGTGGGGCCTTGAAGAGGTGATTAGATTGTAGGACCGTGCAGTAGTGAATGGATTAA